>NW_013529697.1:248609-350693 GCF_000836235.2 Papilio xuthus | reverse complement strand
CTATACAATAAGAAAGATGAATATAAAATAACTCTAGACTCTATATAAAAGAAATAATTGAAAGAAAATTAAAACACACGTACACACACAATGAAATTAAGAATTTACACTACTCCGTATCTGAATTAACACTCAGGTAGGACAAGGATGGTGAATTAAGAAAAGATTCGATTTGCCTCAAGATGATCATTTGCTCCTCAAAGGTAAGTGTAGAATCTCCGATTACTCTTTTCAGATGCACTATTGTTGTGCGAACACCAGCTTCAATAAATACTCCTCCGAAGTTCGATTCGTGCGGAGGATGATACCTCCATGCTGTTTCCTCGTCTGCTAGAAGATGCTAAAGTTCATCAGGTAATTTAGATTTAGCTCGGTCAGACATTTCTCCTAGTTCTCTAGACGCGTTGTCAGCCGCGTTCTGGTGTATAGCCACGTGTCTCCACTGCTCTCGTTCCAGCTTGGTAAGTATCTCAGATGTTCTATTGCGTAACCATCTCGATATGTATATCTTCTCTAGTTTAAGTAAGTCATCTTTGAATTGTCGCCACTTGTGTAATAGTTGCGGGGTGATCTTCTCTTCCCACGATAATTTTATTCTCCACAGGTTTTGTTTAAAACTCCTCGCTCTGACGCCAATAGATGCTATGCAGTTCATTGGGTTGTAAAGACGCGCTATTTCAGACAGCTTTCTTTTAGTTACATCCTCTCGATTCTCCTCATTTTTAGGTAGTTGCAAGTGATACTCAAATTCATCGTTGGTCTTGTTCCAGGTAATATCTAATGTCTTGATGTTATTATTATACTTGAAATGTAAAAACTGATTATCTCTTTGATTCTTTTTACAGATGTGTTCCACTTCGCTGTTGCTGCACCATTTTCGAAGTTCAAAACCACCTGCTCTCATTAAAGTATTCATTTGATGATAGTTGTCTATAGTTTGCTCTGTGGTTTTACATCCGGTAAGTAAATGATTCATATAATAATCTTGCAGTGTAATTTGCGCTGTTAGGGGATAACCTGGTTGCTCATCTTTTGATAGTTGTTGCAGACACTTCACAGCTACGTAAGGTTCACAAGATGTTCCAAAGGTAAGTCTCAGTAGTTGGTAATGTTGAACATGTCCTTCTAGATTTGATCTCCACAATATCCTTTGGAAATCGGTGTCTTGCTTGTTTACAACTTGACGATACATATTAAATAACTCTGCAACTGTACAAACTCTATGATATCTCCCTCTCACTAGAATATTACGTAGATCACTCTGTAATGTAGGTCCGACGAGCATATTATCATTTAAAGACATGTCGTTCACTCCTTTGCTCGATGCGTCGAACTCCACTCTTACTCGTGTAGTCTGTTTTACCTCTCTTATCACTCCTTGGTATGGCAGATAAACGTCGTAAGCATCTCGTAAGTCTCCCTCCTCGGTTGTTTCTTCGTAAATTTCTTTGCATTGCATTTTCTCTCTCGACTTTCTCCTTTTGATAGTTTCAGGTTCTCTTTCTATCTCCCATTGTTGTTTTAAAAGCTCTTCTTCCTTCACATGTATATGCATGCTGATAATATTGCGATTTTCTTGTACTAACTCATTTTTGATTTTTCCAGATAATATCCAGCCCAATTGCGTATTTTGTGCAACTAGTCCAGATGATTTCGAATGTTTCAGAAGACCATCTAGTAGAATTTCTCCGTAGACTTCAGCACCCAGAATAATATCAATCCGTCCAGGTGTACTGTAGGTAGGGTCAGCCAAAGGTAAGTTGGTGATCTCTGGCCAATCATGTATAGATGAGTCTCTGGATGGTATAAACGAAGTTAATCTCTGCAACACGAATGCATTGACTTGGATGGAAAACTCAGGATTGTGTAAAGATAAGATCTCAAAAGAAGCCATACTCTTTGTTTGTGTTTGACCTTCTCCGACTCCTGATATAAGACTGTTCACTGAAACTCGCTTTAACTTCAGGACTTGTGCAGTGGCTTCTGTTATGAATGACGCTTCAGATCCTTGGTCAATCAAAGCTCGAACGATTTGTGAATGACCCGTAGGTGATTTGATTTTGACCATAGCTGTGGCCAGTAATACTCTACTCAGTTGACTCTCATTGGTAAAATGTGCTACAATTTTTCTCTCAGGTTGTTGGCTTCGCTCTTGAACTTCAGGGGATGTATTCTCATGATTTGAATATACCTTTGAAGTTGATCTCTCTTCACGGTTAGATGTTCTCTCGTAATGCAGTAGTGTATGATGTCGTCGAGCACAACGACGACAGCTCGTACTTGAATAGCAACTCCTCACGCTATGATTTGGTGATAAGCAATTGAAGCACAAATGATTTGATTGCACGTACTCAGTTCTCTTCTCTGGGGTTTGTGCTGCAAATTGCTTACACTGATATAATAAGTGTTGTCCTGAACACATTACACAGGTGTACTCTCTCTTCTCCTCTTCTACTGATGAATGAAATGATCTCTGTTTTGTAGTTTGTCTCGTAGTGTTGTTGTATTGTGTTGTGTTAGCTGCTCTACAGTTGTAATGATTTGATGACTCCAACATCTCCAATGTTCTAAATCTCGTCTCGATAAATCTCTTCAGCTCCTCCCAGGTAGGTAAAGAATCTGCTTCACCGTCTGAATGTACTCGGCTCACCTCTAACTCCCATAGCTTTCTTGTCTCTGCATCTACTCTTGTGACTACTAAATAAATTATGATAGCGTCCCATGCACTCGTATCTATTTCCAAATTTTGTAATGATTTTAAACAGGATGATGTTGTATCTAAAAGTTGTTTTAAAGCAGCGGGCGACTCACTTGTTACATTCTTCTGGGAAAATAAACGTTTCATAACTTCATTAGTGTTAAAGCGCTTATTGTTGTATCGTCGAACCAGCTGGCTCCACGCCTCGTTATAATTTACATCTGTTGTTGATAGATTTTTAAGTAGAATTTCAGCTTCTCCAGATAAGCAGCTCTTCAGATAATGTAGTTTTTGAGCAGCGGTTAGTGTAGCATTTGTATGAATTAATGACACAAACATATCATAGAAAGTTTGCCAATTTTCGTATCCACAAGAAAATTTTGGCAAATGAATTGTTGGTAATCTCACGTCACTAGATGTCGCCACAGTACTGGGTTGGTTATTAGATGCGCTCACAAATGAAGTCGGCTGGTATAACTGTAGATCATCTTTTAATTTGATTTTGTAGGTCTCGTAAATATCCTCAAACTCTGAATACATATCTTCGGCAAAATAGCTAAGTTTCGATTTCTCAGATTTATCTACAGCGGCAACAATCTCGTTATGAATACTCAAGAATGACTCCCACAGTTTATCTAACGCCTCTATTTTCGTTTCAATATAATTTACAGTAAGCCGATCTTTAGGCGATTTTTTGTAATTAATCTGCGCTTTACTAACCCGCTCAAATAACTCCTCTTGACGTCGCAGACACACTTTTAATGCTTCAGACATTTTTAAATGTTCAATGTTCTCGTAACACGATCACAAAATTAATATTTCACTTTAGTTCAATTACTGTTCTCCCGGGTTTCGGCACCAAACTTTTGTTCAAAATAAAAGCATCGTTCTCTTCACTTAATGTTTATTATAGAATTATGATGATAACTTAACAAAACATATATACAACACACTACGATTTAACAAATATAATTAGTTAGGACAACACACTATTCTCTGTTCATTGTTACTCACTCGTTTTTACACACTGAAAAAATAACAAAACACACTCGATAAAATAGAAAAATAAAATATCACGGCGCCACTATGTGCCAGTAACTTTGTACTTTTTTAGTGGCGCCCTCTGACGTAATATAATCGAATTCCGCTTAGACAGTAATAGTACATTCATTCTCGCTGGAACAATAGAGATACGATAAGTTTTTACAAGTGTTTCTGCAGATAAAGACTCACATATAGATTGACTATTGATCATAGGAACATCATAAAGAAACCAAGATCGCAAGATTTTAAATATTAAAAATTAACATAATTTACAGTTGTTCTCAAAGATTTTAAATGAATACAATATTGTCGATTCTCGTATTATTAATATAATGATTAAACATAATTATTGTTAGTTAAAGATAATTAAATAAGCAGTGCAATTTGTTTATATTTAAACTTTCGTTTTTTTCATCTAATATTTCGTTTTCATTACTGAATTCTATTAACTATATAACATATACAATTAGAGATTAAATACTATCGTTATATATGCTAACTATGTACTCTATTGAATAACTATTTAGTGAACAATAGATATAACGCTGGGTATTGTGTTACAGTTTAGTACTTGGTAAATTACACACGGACTGACTATATTACACACACGATTCAAAATCCCTAGAGATAATGCGATTGTGTAATTTCTGTTACCTGAATTTCTTAACTATACATTCAAATATGTATTATTTAAATACACAATATATGATTGAAAAAGATTAAAAACGCTTTTCAGATATTTCTGTGTCGCTTAAAAATCTTTCTTACACTAGTAGATGTTGTTTCCACAATGCACAAAAAAATTTCATGAACATAAAATAACGAAGATCGCATTGGTAAAATTCAACATTTTTGTAGGCCAGTATACTAAGAATCATTTGCATTTCCCTTTTTAAACGACAGAGGGCGCAATGTAAACAATAATTGTGAAGATAACAGCGCGCTTGCAATTTCACAAATTGCCCACTCGGTGAAAATTTGCGGCGATCTAATTAGTTACCTTTTTTATTCTAATTTTGCTCTTTCATTTTGTGTATTTTAAAAGACTACAAGTTAATTAATATATCATGGAGAAAAAATACTTTTAAAAGTAAACAATATGCAATAAATTATAATACAATAATAAAAATTTAAAATAAACAATTTATTACCTAAGCTATCCCAAGTTTATGCGGAACTAGATTCACCTGTCTTAGCGAATGGTGGGGGGCATTCATTGAATGTGGGTTACACAATTGAAATTCATCGCATATCCGTACATCCCGAGAACAGGTAAAGTGCGCCAAAATTATATGGTTATTATTAAATAACTTTATAGAAATAAAATAATCTGATTTAATATTAAATAATTTTCATTTATTTGAAATTCAAATAATTAAAACTATTATTTTGTTGGTTGTACAAGCTTGGCAAACTCTACTCATCTTAGTTAAAACAAACTTAGGTTCACGTCATCATCGCAAATTGGCACTTGTAAGAAAAGTTTTTAGGTTAATTATGAACTAAATAAATAATCCTTGTTGAAATATCATTAAGGTTAACATTTATATACCAGGTATCCACAAAGCAGTAACTTTATCTAGATCAATATCTTTTACTATTAATATTTTCTATTTTATTTTACAAAAAAAAACTATTACAAATGTACTATGGAACTGAATTGTAAAATGACAATCCTCCAACACTTATATAAGTTTGCAGTCCAACTTTAAGTGATAAAAGTTTTAATGAGAGGAACAACTAATTCAATTGTGCTACGCGGAGGTAGTTTCCTAATAATCTGGTGCTAATGTTTCAACCACATTATAATTTCGATGAAACTTTCATTCATGAAATTAATATAATGATCGTTAATGTAACATCACCTCAAGCAACAAAACAAAACCAGAAATAATATAATACAATTTCTAAGTTAATAGTCTATTCCTTATCTTTTACCTTTTTATCTTTTTTAACATATATATACATATATCTCAAAAAGTGGTTGCTACGTGACATTCTCGGAAAACTACGACCTAAAAGAATAACCATTGGTAAACATTTCTGTAATTTTTTCTTAGGACACAACTGTTTAGTCATTGTAGTAAATCACGCTCTGTCTAGCAATGTATACTAGATTCGTGTACTCCTAATTGAACGAAGATGAATTACTAGCTTATACTCGTACTTAGACATTGGATCTTACTTGGTAGGAATAAGCTGTGGGGAAAATTAAGTTCAAACAATTCAACTGTTCATGGCCGCTTACTACAACTATTTAAACTATAAGTTGAAGATTAAAATATATTGAATTTACAAGGAAACAATACTCTATAGTGAATGTGACGTAATTTTGTGGCGAAAAAATCATAATTTTGTAGCTCGCACGAGTAAACTTTCTCTGCGTTTTGATACGCACGAGTACAACAGTGTATTTACATTTTTAATTAGTCTGCGTCTGCTTTGACAGATGTAGCAGAGACTAATGAGTAGTCATTACTCTTGTTTTTAGCGTATAGTTTTTAGTACATGTTATTAACAAAAAAGGTTGTCTGTGAGGTTGATTTACCATAGGAAAACATTAATGAAAAGTTGCATAATTTTATAAATTGAATTGATTTAGAAGAGAGATGCGCCACAAGTCGAATATATTTTAATTATAATTTATACATTATGATAATATTTTATAGTAAACTTTAAAACTATCAAAATAGCAGAGTATTGGTCTAACACATATAATAATTGTGAAAGGAATACATTTATTTCTTATGCAGGCCGAAATTTAACAATACTAAAAGTTGCTATTCTCAAAATCACACCGCCGGATGTTACTGTTGGCATAGAATGCAAAAACAGGCCAATTTTTGGTAAAAGAGATTAAGAACATTTTATTATTGGTATATTCAACTGTAGTAAAACCAAATGAAGTAGTGGCACATTGATTGATTGCATTTGCGAGTGGCTGCATCGTGAGATCCGCTATCGTGAGTTTAATTCAACATTGATAAATTATATCTGATGACCACGAACATATATTTTGAAGTTTTCACGCAATATACCACGCGCTATTCATTTACAGTACGTCAAATTTTGCCAAGTCGCAATTACTGTTTTGGTTTCCAAATATGAAAACGGAATCCTGAAATGGTATGGCTGTTAAGGTCAGAGAACACATAAAAATAATAGTAGAAAAACTGTCCAACTGCCTGTATATCTATGATATTCTGGAGACATAACAATTAACCTTGTTTTTTAAATCGGTCCAAATTCGTTTAACCTGCAAGAGATCACAGCGAAAGGGAAATATAAAAGTATCAATATAAACATATATTTTTTAAGAATTTAAGGTTGGAAGAGTTTAAGGATCTTTTTTTAATAAAATTGGGTTATTCGAAGAAATTTAAATTGTTAAAATACGTTCGTGGTCATGTTTAATGTGGCGGAATGAAATGATTGCCTATTGTTGGAAACTTACCAGAGAAAACTGCTAGGGATCGTATTTTCAATAAATTCTATAACAATTCAATTTATGGATATGTTCAGAGTAATAATTAATTGTTTCATAATTAACTAAATAACTCGTCTGAATTTAAAAACCTTGTATCTTACCTTTGACTTTAAAGAGACGGGATCTATCAAGAGCGCACACCGCTATGAGAAATAAACACGAACAATTTATAAACTTGCTTGATTGTTGCTTGTTTCGTGTGTCTAAATTATCGAGATAGTATGCGTTCATAAATCGTTTCAATATTACGTGTCAGCAAGATATACACGTGTTTCATTGTCATATTTACCTCATCTCCGCAAAAAGTGGCACAAATTATTTAATATAATGGCGGCTCTTTACCTAGTCCGTTTCTCTATAGTCAAAGCTTCGTTATGACGAGAAATTGAATTTGAACCGCAATGCGACGTCGTTCGATGTTGCCGAGTGGAAATTTGCATTTAAAAAATAATTTGCTGTCTGCAGTAATTATTTTAATCTCCCTATTTCATGGAAAACCTTGAATAGAACAGGTGCATTACTGATATTTGTATCAGATATAGAAAACGAATGTCATAAAGTCAATTAGTATTTTTAATGTAAATGCCGGTCTTTTCTTCTAAATTTAAATTTATCGTACCATGATAAGAGTAATGAAATTACATTTTGAATATTAAAATTAGTCTTAATTTAAACTGATAAGTTCCGTCACATCAAGAATCATAGTCGTCCCTTCGCCATTAATTAATCTCAGGATACTGTCATCGCGGGGATTCCTTTCTCGCTTAGTGACGTCATCGCGCTTTTTGCTTCGGCGATAGTTACGAATATCTTTGATAATTAAAGAGCTTGGTGACAATTTTTGGAAATTTGACTCGATTGACATTAAAAAAACCCCGCACACAGGCTGTTTTACTGGTCTTCACTTAGTGTAGATAGTCTCTCTTTGTAACTGACTCCGTTTTCTTTTCATATCATGTTTTCCTGGAAAATTTATTAAGTTTGTAATGGGCCTATTTAACTACTTAATTCAATTAAACCATCAAATATACGTAGAAAAATCGATAACCATTGGAAAATAATAAGAAAATTGTAATACCATGCTGACCTTCAGAGCTTTACAAACGACAAGTAGTTATCATAAATTATTTTTATTATGTTGCTTAATTCCTAAATTAAATTTGTGCATATCTTATTAAGCTATGATCTACTTTCATCTAAAGTTAGTGTAAATTAATTTGAGCCACTTTTGATCGCAGCATATTAGTTTAGTAATAACGAGATATGATGCATCATCATGTTTTAATCATAGCTTATGAAATTTTGCACTTAGTTTAGTGGTTAAATAATATAGCTGTTATAATTTACTGGAAAAGCTAAGCTTATTCATATGCAATTAAAAATTATAGATTTTAATTCCAATTTTTGTTGACTGACAACACTGTTCTAAACATATACACTATTTGTAAATTATTAAAACCATGAACCCGACTTACTCTATGACAAAATGAATCGAATTAAATTCATCAAATACCAGGCTTAACTTTGTCTCCTTTCCCTTTCACACTATTTTCTTATAAGGAAATGATGGATAGGGGAAGAACATTTGACGGAGGATATGACGCTTGAAATGGAGTAATACCTTCTTTCTGTGTGTCGTCTCCTTAATCGATTAAAGGTAGGAAATGCATCTGCAATTGTGGTTGTTTAGGAGCAGTGGTTTCGGCGAATTTATGTGGGCACTTGCTGGTTTATAAAAAAAATAGTTAGTGGTCACAATAATACTCATAAACATTTACCTTTTTAAATAATTCAGGTAATGAAATCAGTTTTTAAGTAACTTGGTCTTTATCTTTACACCAAGTAATATAGACAAATAATATAAAAGTTACAAGGATGAGAATATCTTGAGCGACAATCTACTTAAACCAGCGAAAGCTGCGATAAACGCGAAAACTTATGAGCGATGATTCAACGTATTTGAACTTCAAACGAACAATGTTGCCGGCGTCTATATTGGACAAATTATATTATCATGTAAATCTAAAAATCAAAGTTTGATGTTATTAAACACATTGTAATAAATTAAGGTACACTAATTTAGTGTACAGGTATGAAAAATACTATTTTTGAGACAATGTTTGCGCCTTTTTGATAAAAATCTATTTTATTCTATCTTTGTAATACAATCTTAGTAGATATGATATAAGTCTTAATCCTAAGTACATACGACTAGATATAGGCAACTTTTGGACGACTCATTATGGAAATAAATTAGAAACAGTTTTCTCTGGTCGTAACACGAACATTTCAAATCGATCCCATTGTGTTCACGTCATGCTTCCAGATCAAGTTTAGATTAGCTTTAGGTACAATTGAATGGAAGTACATTGAAATAACTGCAAATTAGTTTCCGATTTCTACAGTCAAGCATGAAATGTAGCGTCGCAATCGAACTGCACGTAGTCAACTCTGACACTGCGGTGACAAGGCAGTGCGTGACACGGTTTCTGCTGAACTGCCTTTCTTGGAAACTTATTGATACGATTTAATGACATTTTACCTAGTATCACACAATTTATAGGGAAATCAAGACAAGCCAAAATTAATATAAAAGTTTGTAACGTTAAAAATAATAGTGCACAACTTGGTCATTGCAGAAATTTAAGTTTTTTTTGTTATTTGAAATTGAAACAAAAATAATAATTATAACAATGAAAGAAGCGTTCGCGGATTGCCCGCGTTCTCATAAAGTCTCTTTAATCCGATCCGTTTCGAGGTCAAAAGGATTTTCACATAAGAGACGAGTTGAGGATTACGGCGAAGTCGTTATTCTGCTGAGTACGGCTTTATAATATATCACAATAGCCCGAGGCGGCCGCACTCAATTGCAAAAAGTACTCACGAACGGGATAAAAATCGATCGTAGGTAGCTTTGAAAGAGAGTAAATATTAAAAAAAAGAATACTGGAGTATTGGAAAGAAATAAAAGCACACTTAAAAACACTGTACATTTTCTAGTTTTAATGATGTGACAAAATACACATATAAATAATCTTTACTTAAGTTTTGGTAGCTTCTTTCATCGGTGTAACTTTACAACTTTAGTGTTGTAGTAAAGTTATCGTGCAATCCGCTAAACCGTCGCCGAAGGAACTTTTACGAGCGAAGAGTAAGTTTGATGACCGAAAAACGAATCGAAAGACGGAAGATATCTTTATCTTAGTTGTAAAATCGATGCCCGTATGCTGGATGCGGAGTTCTTACTTCGCTTACATTTATTTAGGGAAATGTCTACAATTTATGTTTTGATACTAGAAAATATTCTCTGTCTTTCCCTGGAAGGTAGCTCACGTGTGACGTAAAATTCTACACTGACTAAGTCGAGGGCGACTGCTAGTGACCAATAAGTTATCACCATTATTGTTGTTTTCATTTGAAAAAGAGCTGCATAAAATTGTTTATAAATTGAGTTTTTTTCGCTTCATACTCGTGCATTGAAATGTCATTTTCATTCAATACAAATTATTGAAATTGATTAAATTATTGTTAGGATTTGAGTTACATTGAAATACGCTTAACTTTATCAAAGGCTCATTTAAAATCATCCATCAACGTCATACGATGTGATGGCCGCAACGTCATCGCGTACTTTGTGGTAACGAGTATTTGATTCTTTGCGTCGTATCAAAAACCAATATTACACATTTACACATTAAGCCTATAAACAAAGCAGTTAACTGCGATATAAGAGGACACACTTTTAATATTATGTAATATTAAAGTGTGGTAAACTTGGTCAATTTATTTTCAAACATAATTTTTAGTTAAGAAACTTGATCGTGTTCTTTGAGCAAACTTTTATTAGCGAAGTTGGGGGTCGCTGTTTTGTGTCAAGTGAATGCATTTTTCATAAGCCTTTGTAATGAATCTTTTTGAATATTTTTACAAATAAAACAAAAATATTTAGTATGCAAAAAACACAAAATAATCTAATTTTATTGTAATAACATATTACCTATGAAAATAGAGAACATTTTTTTACTTGTACGAATTAAGTTCTTTCAAGTTGTTTTTAGTCTTTATTTCGATTCACCATCGCATCTTTGCATCTACAATTGCAAATGTCTATAGGCAGCGGTCACTTCGCTATTTCGGCGAATCCATTAAAATATAAACCCAAGGTTTCTTTCAGCAATAACTAGTGTCCTCAGATTATTTAGCTATTCAATTACTATTAAGATGTTGGACCGTTATTATAATTATTTCTCGAAGTGTCTCAGGCGAACTGTATTTAGATTAAACATAAACAGGAGAATCTGTTCTGGGCTCAATTATCGGACTGCATTGCTGTTGGGAACACAATTTAAGCTGAAACAAATTTATTGATCGCACGAAAGCAATTTACGTTAGTTCCAAATCGTCTTCACAGCATTATTGTGTCCTCAATCTATTATTAAATACGTTACATACATTTACTAATACTCGTAACATGGATATGCGCCATCTCTTACGTTCTCTTTGAAAACAACAGATAAAATATGGTTTTGTAAATAATAAATTATTATTATAAACACATGTTAATTAGTCTTTGAAATATGTTACATTTGCTAAACTTCATTGTACCCCCTAAATGACAGATAAAAGTGAAAAATACAAAAATCTGTTTGCGAAAACTCTGATCCCTGTCTGTTCGTAGTAATAGTAACACAGAAACCCTAGTATTTTTTTTCGTTTCCGAAACATTTTCGTCATCGCGGAGAGCTTGGAAAGCTTTTATTTACCTCAGAGGCTTAGCTGATGTTAGTGTTTTGAATTGCAGATTAATGTCAACTGTACAAAAGAAGTTGATTTTATAAATGCTGATATTAGAATTACGCCTTAAATGAATAAACAGTAAACTTATAAATTGGAGATGTAATCCATTTGTTTTTCGATACTCGAAAACCTATTGCTGCTGTGTGTAATTATGTGAAATTAAAGAAATATAAGATAAATTTGAAAAAGGAAGGAAGAAAACATGTCGTTGTACAATCTTGAAGTGATCTACCATATTACAATAGCATTAGGTTGAAATACAACTACACATAAGTAAGTCAGATTCAGAAAAAGAAAAAAACTTCTAATTATATATCCCTATTCGTCGGTCTACTGACTAAAAATGCAGGTGATATAAATGGTTGAAATATACGGAAATGGTTTCCATACAGGGCTTTTTCATATTTCACGCTCGGCCATGCAGATGCAGACACTAAAAAGTGAAATATGGACGAAGTCTGCGCAGCGGCAAACGGCGCGGCAGGCGGCGCTGCAGGCGGCGGGCGATGTGGCGGGCGTCACGACGGGCGGCGAGCTAAACAATCGAGTCTGGAGTTTTTAAAATTTAATAAGCATCGCGTAATACTCGCTCGCAGTCGAAACGCTTCAAATGCTGCATATTTTGACGGGAAAAGTTTTAACGGCAAGTTTATGTTCCTGGCAATTACGCCTACAGTTTAATACACTAAAAATTGTGAAAAAGAGCATCGTTTTGAAAACATGTGGTCACCATAGTCTTTAGTTAATGTTACTTGAAGCACAACAAAGACGATGTGTTATTTATGATTATATTTTGCTATGTATTTTGATGAATGTGCTGTGCTTTGGTGGTTGGATTTTTGGTAAATTTATATAAAAGTTTTCTAAAATAAAGCGTAACAGAAATAAAGGTAACAAAGCGTTCATCTGCAGGATATTCGTGGACACAATTCACCGCCTGTCAATATTAATATTTACGATGTTGGACACGTTTCTATTTCTATTTTAGTTTAGCGAACGTTCTGAATTCACGAGCGCGTAAATAAAACATTGTGTATTGCAAGCTATGGATATGATATCACAATAATTAATGGTTAGAAAAGGATAGCAAAATCCAAGATCCATTTAGTTGTTTGGTTTATGTTGTCTACTAGCTGTTCATCAAGATCTGTTGAGTCTTTCCGGACATACATTCGAACAAATGTCCAAGTATAGAATTTATAATATAATATTGCAGCTTATATAAAATTATTCTTCAATCAAACATAATTGTAGTTAATTTTGTATATAGGTTACTAAAAGTTATGTAGCCTTAATATGAATTAAGTCTGAGCCCAAGATTTCAATTAGCTTATGTAAATTATCTGCAAGATATATTCGATATAAAAATAGCAATACAAGTTAGCACAGATGAGACTCGCTTCTAGGAAATAATTTACTGCACCAATATTTCAACGGAGAGTAAATTTTTTACAGTTTCTTCTGAACAAAACTGTAGTTGCTCATTTCTATGTGTTTATCTGAAATATGTTTTCTTATTTCTTAGAAAAATTACAAATTAATTGTAAGGACATGAACTCCTAAATTATTTGGGAAACAGCAATACGCTGCTGCATCTTATATAATACTAGCTGTCGCCCGCGACTCCGTCCGCGCGGGATTAAAAATACATAGATGTTGACCGATTCTCAGACCTACTCAATATTCTCACAATATTTCATGAGAGTCGGTCAAGCCGTTTCGGAGGAGTATGAGAACGAAAATTGTGACACGAGAATTTTATATATAAGATAAATAGTTATTTTAATACTCTTAACCAACCGAAAACTACTAAGCGCACAATATAACTACTACAAAAATTAGTGCTAACCTCAGGAGTGTTAATATCGGGTTAGTGGGATAGTTTACAGCAATTCCAGACTCGCTCGCGTCTGTTACGTAACGCCCGCGCCGCAACCGATATCTAAACGCTGCTCAAGTCGGCTTTAATTACTAACCACATTACGATCGGGAACAGGTCATCTCTCCAGGGAGATAATCAGATATTTTGCTTGACAGTATCATGTATACTAAATGCTAGTGTCTATTAAAAATAAATTTTAGAAATCAAAGTAAATCCCACATTTTTCTGACTTCTGTCTCTTATTTTTCGTTAAAGGTAATATGCCGTAGATGCAGTGCAGCAAAAGTCATAACGAGTAGCAAAAATATTAAACATCAAAATAAAGTAAAAATGTAAATAAATGTAGCGTTAGAGTAGCTAGATCCGTATGTTCTTGATATTCGGTATGTTACATCGCAACAAAATCACATTTCAACCTGAAGTATGCAATGTCTTTGACATAAGTACTGTAGTCGTAAAAAGCTTCGTGAATTTTCTTATTAAGTAACTCTTATATACGTAAGCACTCTTGAAACAGGTCAAAATATATGTTAAAAGAAGTGGTAATTTAAAATGCATAAAGTTGGTTCGTGATGCCTCCGCTTCCTTGTCGCTGTCACAACAAATTGTGCATCGCCTCCCGCGCCGCACTTCCCGCCGCCCCGCCGTCCCGCCGCGCGCCTCACGCCCGCTCAAAGCAAATGCACTGTCATTTTAACGCTGCTTAGTCCCGGGAATAAAACGAAAACTGTCTGTTTTATATGACGCCCAGTGTATCTCTCTGAACGTGTCGTGTGCTGGGTTTTGTAACATGGCATTGTTTATACTACAATAAAATATGTCGTTTATTATATTTTATTACTTGTATTCACAGTCATTCTACGTTAAGGTATTAAAAATCGACAAATTACATTATTTTGAAATTTGAGAGAAACACCGAATTAACATAAGGTTAACAGTGTGTACAACATCATAAACCACCGTGTCGTCGGCGACAAAATTTATATTTAAATTTGTGCAGCGCCCCCTGTCGGGCGTAAAGTATACCAAAAATCTCATACTAATTTTGACGTAACTGACGATTACGATACGAATGCGCTTCTCACAAATATTTGTGATAAGCTCACGGTGACTCTATCGCGAGAAAAAACGACGAAAATTAAAAAATCAATAGGGAGGCTCTCTTACGAGAAAGAAATGAGAGCAACTAAGCATTTCTGCATGCAAAGTGCATTTTTTTTAATTTTCTCTCTATGCTTACTAAATCGACAAGTGGAAACAACTGAAGAGAATTGTTACTTTGTATTCGTTTCACTGTTAGAGTGTTAATTACATTTTTCACTCAAAGTTTTAGTTTGAACAACAGAGAAATGCTTTCAATTACATTGCAACTGCGAAACAAAACAATGTGAATACTTTCCGTCTATAAACCGACAAAGCTATCGAAACCGGTGGGCATATGTCAAACTAAATTACGATGGCTCACTAGCGCCCCCTGGTAACGTCAAAATGTCACAAGATCGTCTTTGTACTGCAGCTGTCATGTCACTTTTATTTTTCTTTTATGTTATTTTTTGCCCATGTTGGTTTTATATATTTTCTGACAGAATTAACTGCGACAGTAGCGCCTCTCTCATCGAGGCAGACATGCGTGTTTGACTATAGTTTTAGATTATTTATGTCAAAGTATGGTTACGACTTGTTTGATTAGCGGATACATTCTCATTTAGTAAGTAAATACTTCAGAAATGGGTGGTTTATGTTAATAATGCAATAAAGACATCGTTCGCAGCAGAATGAGCAGGTATTTAGGTCTCGTGTGAAATTGAGTCATATATCGCGGTGTGACGCGCCTTTTACTGCCGGCGCAAGATAACATCCTTGGCTTCGTGAAAGCAGGAAAAATGTATGTTTAAAGTGTTGATTACATAAGGAAAGATGGTTGAAAGTCTATTGAAGTATACTCGCGCATTGATGTTTACAAAAAAAATCCCTGTTGTTTAGAACTGTTGTGTTGTTAGTTCATGAATTGCGTTTTTGCATTTTTGTGTAATTATTATTATAATGCCTTTCAAACCTTGTAGGTTTTTCTGAGTGAAGTTGTCGGTACAAAAACTTGTGTAAGCGCCGAACTGCTGCTTCCAAATTCTGTTGCGATGATTCAGAATTTCAAACAAATTATGTTCACCCTTGAACACTTGAAGAAGTTAAATAAATGAGTTTGTTCTTACATTTTAATGCCCTTTTACTATTTTTTATATTATGAATTTAGATACTCGTCTTATGGTACTGTGTATTTTCTACTTACGTTTTACTTTTTACATTTCTGTAGAAAACAATTTCTAAAGTATAATTTGAAATGTCGCACAATAAAATGAGAAACACTTATACCCTACTTACATAGTAATTGTATAGATTACTTGCAAAGAACGTACAAAATACTCGCGCTAAGAACTTAACTGCTGAGATTTGCCTGAATAAAACAACGGCTGGTGGAATATTTAAAACATTTCGCACATTTATGACGGCCCCCGCTCGGCAAGCGGCCCTGAGCGGGCGCAAAGAAATTATATTCCGAGGAAATGCTTTCTATTAAATTAATGTACGGAAAAAATATAATTTTAAAGTGATGCTACAACTTTGATATAGATATACCAGTGTACGAGGGAATAGATTATCTTTTAATTTTTATTACAATAATATGAGAGTTTCAACTAATTAATTAGTTATAACTAATTAATAAATAATCCAGTACAAACTTAGGAATATTATCACCAGTAAGTGAATAAAGTATCTTATATCATTTTTCCTGTTCAATAAAATCCGTCTTTTTTAGAAATCAAAATGAAAGCCTAAATAAATTGATTAAAGATGACCGAAAATACCGTAGTAAAATATTTTCAAAGGCGAAATAATTTGAAATAGTGCAAAAGTATAGACAAAGTGGTAGCTCGTTAGCAGCTATCCAGACTTGTTTTGCTTTGGTCTGCAGAGGTGACCGACCTGATTTAACGTTTTAATGGGAACTCTGAACCCCGCACTGCCGTATCTTGGCCCAGTACTAATCGGATTAATTATTTATTTTATTTTTTTAATTATTGCGTAGTAATGAGGTTGTTTTTTAATATTGGGTCACGTTAACGATATAAAATAAACGGATATTCTTGGAGAATAATTGTAATTGTTGGGAGTATGAATAAATTTATTTCACGACAAAAATATGTAAAGTTGTTATATCGATCCAAGAAACTTGTATTATATAAAGAAATTATTTAAAAATATTATACAGATCATGACAATCATGTCAGACATAATATTTTTTAATAACTGTAATAAATGCTTCAGTGCAATGATTTTCCCGCTATTTTACTCTGCGAATATAAAATTATGAAAGCATTATCTCTATTCGTTCTTTCCTGCACACGTAAATTATACGAGTATCGCGCTTTTAAATGAGATAAATTTAAATGCAATCCGGAGAATTTAGAGTTACTATAAAGGAAACCTTTTACTTTTTGTCCGACTGATAAGAGATTAATGTTTCTCTCTTGTATCTATGTATATACAAATTTAAATGAGCGATGCCATATTATTTTTAATCTTCCTAGAGTATCACAATGGTTAGACATTTGAGGTTATTGTTTTGTTTTTTTTTTTAAATCAACTATTGCTTGCTAATTTTTTTTAGCAAGCAATAGTTGATCTTTTAGCAAGCAATAATTCTATAAAAATGGTTACATATTTAAATTTTATGATTCTATCACTTGTTACTAATTTGTTATTAGGTGCCTTCAAGATTAGCGTGAACAGGCATTTACTAAGCTAATGCTTATCATCCTTTGGCCACATCCCTACTTACCAACAGGTGACTGTGGACAGACATTAATTTATTAATTATAAAAAAATGCCTAACTTCATATTCGGTCAAAATTCATATTTTGAAAAGCTCACTTTTAAAAGGATTTTAAAAAAGCATTTTAATTAATTTGCGTTGATTTGCATCGAAGGCGGCGACTGGCGCTAACGAACCTGCTTCGTGCTAACCGCATGCTCATGGAAATTAACTTAATTAATATATTTTCTGGAAACAATTTGCATCTGATATAATTTTAATAGTGGTAGAAATATAACTGATCGACACGTATATACATAAGTGTATATTGGTGTGGTAATCTACATATATTATTATACACTTCTTTCTAATACATATTTATCTTTCTCTTCTTTCTTTTACAATACCTAATTATCAAGAAATTACTGTAATTTGTCTTGTCTCTATGCAGAGTATTCAAATTTTATTCTTAACAAAATTACACAGATTTAAATAGTTCTATTTTTAATCTATAAAATTGTCTATATGATTTTAATAGGTTTTATAAACGTGGTTTGTGAAAAGCAAAGTTAGAGAAGGCAGTCGATAATGCCAAGTCCTGTGACGCTAATGCTTTTACAGGCTATTACCATAGCTTTGAAATTGAGGTCACGTCGCTTGAAACAAAGTTTGGCGGACGAGAGATAAAAACTTCTTTGGAAATTAATCGTTTTATTTTAAATATCTTCCTCCACAAATATAAATTTCAAATAATTTTCTAAACCGACCCTTAAAAGAAAGATATAAAGTTATCCTATATAATTTATAGAATGTGATCTTCGAAGCACTATACGTTTATATACATAAAGTAGCTTACACGAGTTAGAGAAATAATAATATTAAACAGATATTTTATTTACACATACAAATTGTTTCAAAAGGTGAAACAGGTATCGCTTACTCCTTCAATACGAGTCATATCAGAATATACGACATTTTGAGTTCATTTTACAACTCGTTGTCTTATTTATTAAAGAGAGAGTACCAACTTTTTTAAGTCCAAAATATTTTTACTACAATGCTCTTGTACTATGAGATTGCAATTTATCAAATCTCCAAATGTTTTAAAGCTAGATAATTCGGATACTCACAACATTGACAGCAGTTATCGGAGACGACTGTTTGTGATTGTCATCCCAGACTTATCATAGATATCAAACATGTGAACCATCTGACCACAAATCGTAACCACTAAAGCAAGAAGAGACATTAGTAGTGTAACCACCATTTATCACAATTTAGTAATTTTATTTCAAAGAATGTAATGCATTTTTTAATCGAGTTTCCTCTAAGTAATAAGTACACCAATGATTTAAGTTGTTAAATATTAAGTTAGACAAAGTATAATTTTCTTAGTTATTATGAGAGATCGGGTTGGCACCGCGCATGTTCTAGCGACGGATTTACTTCTTACAAGGGGTTTAGTAAGTTGCCTATCACTTCCACCTCATTAATTTTCTACCTGTCTCGTCCTACATACTCTGTATATTTAAAGTAATAAAACCTATCTACAATTTAATTACATAAATATCTAAAACGATAATGTTCAATTCTTTGAATATGAGTTTTTTGTAAATTAAGTTCGAAAATAAATTCGTCATATTTTTTAAATTATTTAATTACAAACGCACTAAGAATTGAAGCCAGAATATAAGATAAGTAAGTTTTATCAATTAGTTATTACAAAACAACAATAATTTATTATATATTAACAAGGTCTGTTTTAATATATTTTCATTCACGAGGCAGATATGGAAATCGTAAAACAAACAGCATTTAAATAATCTTAATAAACAATACTAAGATTGTAATACGTTTAACGTCCATTTACATAGTTAATTGAAAATAACAATACTTGAACCATATTTCAACAATAAAAAGTTGTTCGTGTTCAAAATTCGGAGTTTAATTAACACAGCACTGCTTTTAAATGTTAATTTATTAATAAAACTTCGCGTTCCGGCTCTCCGGTTGACTCTTTGCTACTGTTTTGTTATAAAAGTGTTCTATTGTAACTTATTTAACAAATATTTAAACAATCTTATCTTACTAATATTATAAATGCGAATGTTTGGTTGCATGGATGGATAGATGTTTAAAGGTATCTCGAGAACGCCTTTATGGATTTTGCTGAAACTTGACATATATGTAGAACATAGTCTGGATGAACACATAGATAACTAAGTTAGTTTTTTTTAATCTCGCGCGGATGGAGTCGCAGGCGACAGTAGTAGTACTAGAATTTTAGTAAAAAAGTCCAAAATCTTTCTTTTGTATTCTTTATTTTAATATTTAGCCGAAGTTTCGTTTTACTATTAAAAAGTCCGTAAAAATATATTCGTTAGAGTTGGTAAGAACTGTTTCCCAGTCCATTGTAAGTTTCAAGGTGAGTGTTGCAAGAGACCTTTAGAAAACAAGGTTAGGGTCCGAGCACATGCTTGACTGTTAATGAAAACACTTTTTATTTTATTTTCATAGTTAAAATAAAATACATCGGTACCTTAATTAAAAAGTTCGTTATTTTGGGTGTGGATACATTTGTTTTCCTTAATCAAAACCCGTGTAAAAGTTAACATCATAACAGCTAAGTACTGGCAACTGGTATGCGTGACTGACTACTGTCGCCGGGGTTCGGCTGAAAATATTTTTAACGTACCCTTCTCTGTACGTTGTTTGTGCGGTTTTAAAAGCTCGGGGTGAAATTCTGTTTTATTTCAGTATTTTTAAATATTCGAATTCAGTAGAATTTATACTAATATCGACCTATACACAGTTTCCAATATATAACTATAAACTGCAAATTCCTGGCTGGTATTAATTTTTTACTGAAATAAATATTATATTAAAAGGTTTTACTATAATATTTACTAAAGGAAAACTAACAAAGGAAAAATCTTTGTAAATAAATAAAACTTGTAAGTGTATCAAACAAAAACTTCTTAGCTTCATTAGCGTTGTCTCAGTTGCGGGGGGGGGGGAGGGAGGTGCTTCGAGTGACGTCACAATGTCTAAGCAGTCACTACAAAGGCTTCTCAAGTAAGGGAAGACATCGTTAGTGTCGCTTATAGCTTCCGACTACTTTAAAAGCGAAACAATACTTAGCAATACTATCTTACAAATATTAATACGAACGTTTGAATGTATGGATGGATGAATGTTTGTTAGAAGACATCTCCAGAACGGTTGTATGGATCTTGCTGAAAAGCATAGATGTAGAACATAGTCTGGAAGAACGCATACTAAATATTTTTTTTAATTCGGGCGACAGCTAGTATTTGAATACAGTAATACATTTTCTATTAGAAATTATGAAAAGGGAAGCAAAAACAATTCTTATCAACTATAGAGAAATGTATTTTGGCAGCGCCACTTAACACTCTATATAAACTTTCAGAAAACATAGAAATATATTCTGGTATGAACAAATAAGATGCTTCTCAGTTCCCAAGCCGTCGGCGTCTGTAAAGAACAATGGATACATTAGCGTTCGATACTGTTTCCGTGCCAAAATAACTGGCGCATTGTAGCGGAGTGGCTCACTCTGAATACAACATATCCCAGATACGAGAAATAAAGTTAAGAAAAACTTGAAGTTATATCTTTACGGAACGCATATATCTGCAAAAGAAAAAATAGACAAATATTTTCTATCTTGTACTTTATGTTTTTATCTTAGAGGTCTTTGGATTTTTAGGAAAAAATACTTATGCTACGTGAAATAGCATTAACCGATATCAATTGATAGTTATAAATGTTTGTTATATATTATTATTTATATAGTAAAGTATACAGAAAGCAACATTTAAGAAACAATTGTATTCCTGAATGGAAAACAAAAGAACAATTACGCTTTAACAGAAAGACTTACCGTCTTTAAGAATATCTTGGAAAGTAAAATAAATAACGTGTCATTCGTAATGTAACTCTATTTGGGCAGAAGGGCGTTGCTAAGCAAAGCCCTCGCCAGCTAGTCGAAGGGGAAATGTCTTCAAGAAAAACTCCTACTTATAGAAATGAATGAATCATTCCTAGTAATACTTCAATATTCCAGATAGAACTTACCAAATAATAGCTTATATTTTATTTTAAGAAAATATTTACAAAACAAGACAAATTTATTAAATATTATTAATTAAGTAATTGATTATATCACGAAAATATATAATAAGAGCTGATCACATCGCGAATAATCATTGAACTGAACATAACAGTTTTGATAGTAGAACCTATCGCTTAGTATCTCTTGATCGGATTTAATTAATTAAATCCAAACATTAGGAATAGCGGCAAATCTTAATTATGTAAAGTGATATTTACATCTCACACCTACAGAATTGAATATAATTTACATCTATATAAAATTTAAAGTAGAAATTTTGTTACAGTAATAATTTTTACATGAAGGTAGAACGAGCAAGCCTTTCACAAGATGTATGGTGACAAACGAATTTGTAACTAGCCAGTGAGTTGCATATTTGCTTCCCAAATTTTATGGATAGAGGGGTTCGGTATTTTGTCCCTCATCACCTTCCCCGTCAAATCATCGTATGCTTTTTAATAATTATAATTAAGGTAAAATAAAATAAAAGACAATCATAAAAATACATTTTTATTTCAAATTCATGCACTTCTACAATTGTCTTCACTAGAGGTTTACATCGTGATATCATTGTGCTATTAATTTTCAGAAAATCTATCCCAGTCTGTTGAATACAAAATTTAAACTCAATTTTTTTACATACAAATACAAAACAAATTTAAATTTACACTCTTGTGAATTTCGGAAAATATTACTCGTAGTTAGGGTGAGGTTATTGTCTTTGATAAAACATGTATGGACACATGTTACACCGTAGTCGAAACACTCATTAAGATTGTTCTCAAATAACAGTAATCTTTGTTTACTAACGTAACAATGGATTTGTGCACGATATTGTAATTCAGAATCACTGGTATTACATTACGTTGTATCAAATGCGATCAGGCGAACAATCTGCTCATATCGTTGTTATTTCAAGTTGTTGACTGTAAACTTAATTTTGTTTTGTACAATGAAACAATCGAACATCGTTCGAATTGTATTCCATTGGTGTAGTATCGTGTGACGTCACAACGGTTTTTACTACTGACCACTGATTTTAGAGACGAAGTCTGTATATAAAACATATCGTCATCCCTGTCATTGTATTTGACAGAGATAACGTTATGTTTTAAATAGACATTTAAGCCTCAAAAACCAACGGTAATATATTTTTAACCTTTTAAAAAATTGCAACTCTTTATACAATTTACTAAAACACAAGGATCGTTTTAACAAACACGATCTTTCTTTTTCCGCCAATATTTTCCGTGTATGTAATGCGATATTGACATGGTATGATAAATATTAGTTGTAAGTATCCCCCACCATACTACAACAATGACTCACCTCCTATTTCTAGTGTCCAGGAACCATAGGAATTCTACGTGAAGTCGATCACATTATAAATAAACATTATTGCTACGTCCGTATTATGAAAAAGAATAAAATCATTACATTCGCTTATAAAAGATGTGTCATAATATTATGCAATGTTTCCCTGTGACCGCGTTTCCTTAACATTTATTTCAGACAAAACTTTCACCGTTGAAATAACTTAAACAAACAAATGACAAATAACCTTAAGTACTCGTATGTTCGCTCGAGTGGCGCTGACGTCGCTTCGTGTGCCAAATGTTAACTTTTCTTTCCAAAAAACGAGTTGAAATATATGTCTCGAATTGTTGAAGCGTGTGGAAATACCATGTTCAATCACCGAAATATTACACTTAAATAAATACGTCTAAAAAGTTCTAACAATATTTGTTCGTATTTCATTTGCTAAAAAACTTAAATACATAAACGAATTTATACTTTCAATAAAATTATATATTACGTTGTTATGTCATGAAATAAATGTTATATAAACACTCAATACATAAGAGTATATAGGGAGATACCCTGATATCGATTAAAATTAAAAATATTCGCTAATCGATTCCTTCCGGAAATGTATCTAATATTTACACATAATGTACACAATTTATACACAACATACTATATTATGTAAAAATATATTTACGAGTACAACTTACCAAAATAAGCAGGATGAACGAAGAATGGAATTAAAACGATAGTTTATAATATGACAGTGTTTTAATAAATAGGAATTGTAAAAAAATAACATTTTATATTTCAACTAGATTAATTTCTACAACGACATCGAAACACTAATAAAAACATAAGTTGAATGAAAGTAAACAAGAATCGAATTGACTACTGATGAAAGCAAAAATTATATGACTTGATTACATATAAAAACTAGGCAGATAACATCAATTTTACCAGTGAAAATTATTCTCTAAATGATATTTTGACCTAAAGTACGCGAAAAAGCTTAGGAATAAATACAGTCGAATCTGGATACGGGCAAACCCGGTTCGCGGAAAACGCGGTCCGTTGGACTAACCCAGATCCAGGTTCTACTGCATATAATGTATGTCCAGACAACAAACAATAATTCAAATACTTAAAATATTAATTTAATGAGCCAACGGTTTTAATACTGAGTGAGTTAATGAGCAAGTCTGACCTAGATATAAATTAATTTCTAATCAATTGGTGTCATAGAACTATATCTTACAATTTAGAAATATTAAAAAGTACGTTCCAATTTTTTATTAATACTAATTAAATTTATTTGTGCTATCCAAATAAAAGTTTTACACTTTTAGTTATAATTTAATGGAAAACTACTTCTATAGTTGGCACGTTATCAAATGTATAGGAAACCAGTAAGACGTAACACAGAATATTTGAATATTTTTTATTAATATTAAACAATATGTTCTCATCTGACTTGATTTCAATATTATTATCATTCCCTTATATTATTACTTCTACTTTTGAAAATTCAGCAAAAAAGAATTTTAATTAGCTTTGAGTTGCCAAACAGAATTATGAAATGAACACAAAGAATAATGTGTCCATGAAATTGTTTCGTCAGTGTAAACTCAAAGTTACAATGTAACAAATTACAATGCCATCTAGGCCTGAATTTAAATTTCTAGGCCAGATATTCCTGTCTTAGACACAAAAGCTATTTATTTTATCACCAATATTTTAACCCTCGTTCTTTGCCCACTCATTGCCATTATCATTTTCATATTGTTAAAATAGAAACTGACTTAAACGTACCACAACCAAACATCTTAACCAATATTGTTAAATTTAGTGAACACAAATAATACTTTTAAGCAACTTGGGAGTATTGTATTATTATAATTAAAGATCAAACAATTATTTATAAAAAATTAACCAGCTCACTATTACAAAAATATTGTGCACTGTACATCGAGATATCAACTTTTGATTTCCCTTTAAACCTAATATTACTCTATTCTATATTTTTACTCAGTCGCTTTATCACTCTATTAATGTCTAAATTTCCGTTTTATAGATTATCTTGACGACGTCGTCAGATATCGTTAGCGTCTCCTACGTAACCTTCATCGGGACTCTCTGAACAGATATCAGATGCACATTTAGCATTAGATACCTGTGGTATGGGCTTAAGAACACTTTCACTACTGTCCACTGGAATTCTAGCGTCAGAAGTCTGCGTATCTACACATCGCGTCTCCACCTGGTAGCATCTACCCGGAGCTTCGGCCACGCCCATCGGAACCATGACAGCACATGTGCCTTTCGGACTTACCCAAGAAGTGCATGGTTCTTGATTACAACATGGTATAGGTTCAGTTTTGTATCCCTCAGGGGGCGATGGAACAAATTCCTCGTTATAATACACTGTACCGTTTCCTACAAATGCTATTTGTCGATTCCTCGGTACCGGATAACCATCGAGAGTTCGTCTCACATTGTTTGCGTTAAATACTTCGAAATTAGCACAAGCTGGAGCATTGGTGTTGAATTCATTATCCTTTGCAAATTTGCATGCCAGCTTTTGACCCTTAGGTCTATTGTGTGGCAATGTCTGATAAAAGGGTCCGATTACAGAATAATTTGACATAATTGGAGTACGACAAGGGTGTTTAGGAAGACCGTAATCGTAAGGATAGCCTTCGCTGTCTAAAAAGCATCCTGGATTTAAATGAACGTCAGCGGAGTGTTGATATAAAGCATTTTGGGGCATATTCATGCCGTTTATGTTTTGTTGATCTTGCCAAGTCACTTGTCGGGGCGGCGCAGTAGTTGTAAACGCAGTTTCCTCTTCAAAAGCATCATTCGTTGTTTGTGTTTTATAAACAGACATTGCAGCGTTCTCATTTTGCGTGTTGTTAGCGACGGTTTCTGCATCACTAATTAGGTCAGGATTTCTGTCGGCAAAGCCTTTCATGTTATTGCTTTGATACGTATCGCTAGATTCATAATCACGGTTTGACTGCACAGTGTAATGTAAAGCGTGATGGGAATGAGCATTTACAATTAAACTTCCGTTATTCTTGGGTAGAGATCCATTGTTTCTGCTGGAAGGTAACATTTGATTGCATAATGCCACGTCTTTACCACTCTCTTTCTTCTTCCTGCTTCTTGTGTCTGTCTTGAATTTTAAAAGTACCACTGCTATAATCGCTATCAATAACACTATAATTACAAATACCACCGTGATAATAACTACCAAATGTCTATGTGGAAATGTTACCACAATAACAACAGGCTCTTCTTTAACAAGTATTTTCAAGGTATAGTTTGCTCTAGTTCGTCCGGCTGAGTTTTCTGCAATACAAGAATATGTTCCATTATCATCACTACCTATGTTATATATGAATAATTCACTTTTCTTGTCCTCGTTCCCAGTCTCCACGTAAAATACATGATGTGGATCCGTTGAGTAAGTAGAATAGTTACGTATTATTTGACCTTGATACAGCCAATGGATTTTAGCTTCGGGCACAGCTCTAACGACACATTCGAGTGTGACATTGTTGCCAGACATAGTTTCAATATATATTGATGAAGGTGTCAATTTTGGTAAACACGCCAAATCAAATCTGGCGATACTTGTAATAGTACGATTTTTTAAGCGCTCTGGTAGTGAACAAGTCGGTTCTATAACGTGAGGCATGTTAAAATTTAACAACCATTTGTGCAAGTCTCTTATATGACAGTCGCAGTTCCAATTATTATTGTACAAGTCAATACCTCGTAATGTATCTGGAAAGATGTTTTCACCTTGAATATTCGATAGCCTGTTACCGTTTAACCTTAACCATTCTAAATGTTTCAGTCCTGAAAACGCTTCTATTTCTACGGTTTCAATTTTGCAACCTATCATTTCTAAAGTATTCAAATAGGACAAATGCTGGAAACAATGCGTTCTTATAACAGTTATAGGATTATTGTTCATAGACAGTCTCATTAGAGTTGGAAAATAAATGAAATTAGGTGAAGGTATCACTGTGAGATAGTTATTAGACAAATCTAATTCGACTAAGTTAGCGAGTCCTTTGAACGCATGACTGTCGATCTTTTGCAAGCGACATCTTTGTAAATAAATTTTTTGCAAGTCTAGCAATCCAAGTTTGTGAAATGTTTCCTTTTGCAAAATTTGCAGATCGTTTCCTGTGAAATCCAAGACTTGCGTTTCTGAATCTAACGAGTAGGGTATTGATTTTAAGTCTTTCTCCGTACACTCAACGTATCTTTTGCCATTCTTCCATTTGCAGACGCATTGCGACGGACACGCTATTGCTGGCAGAAGGATACACGTCGTGCACAGAGCTAGCAGCCTCACGTCTACGGACCGTTTGATCTTCATCTTGCATCAAGGCGTATGTGTCTTAATGAAAACGGCAAGCATTATCTGTAACAAAACAAACATGGCGGTTAAAAAAATTCGATGTTTTAAAAGGATATGTAATGGGGTCAACAAACTGAATTTAGTTTTAAAATTATGAATTCAAGTAATTACACAATATTGAATATATTACAATATACCAAGTCTTAATTAATAAACTTGTCTTAATACTCCTGCTTAAAACACATAGGAGATACGGAGATGTTACAAGTAATATAAAAAAAAATGCAGACATAAGGTCTTGAATGACTGTATATAAAAACGTTCACGTAATGAAACAATATGTGAGTTGATATAGGTCTTCAATATTCTTTGTAAATTCCTTAGCATTGCTTCTTTCAGCGAAAGCTTAAATAATGTATACCGCAATGCATTATTTATGAGAGCCGAAGCAGAGCGGTTCGGCTGTTTCACATTACCTTGCCTTATTTGTTGTGTTTTGTTACTTTTTGGGTCACCGACACCGCACATGAGGGTCGCTAATGAAAAGCAATATGTGAAACCTTTTTATGGAAATTCACAATAAATCACATTTTTTTTTATGAAATTACAAATATACTTTAAAAAATAATTTAGATCATCATCAGCTCACTATACTTCCCCATATGGGGCTGGGAGTCTACCCTAAATTTGGGGTGACTAGACCTTGGTCAACTATGCTGGCACAGGGCAAGTTTACGTACATTTTGTTGTATCATCTGCGACATATAGAATTTTCTGACAAGTAGTGGACACCTATGGTAATTGTTTTTACGGCTTAAGATCTTATATTATAATACTTTTTGACATATGAAAATTATATTAAAACATCAATAGGAGAGAACACTGACTTACGACTGTACTTATTGAATTTTTAATTTAAAGTAAGATGAGTTTTAAATTATCATTTTTTATATATTTGCTAAATGCCCTGCAGTGAAGGAAATGTATCACAAGGAAGCAAGCGGGGCCAAGATTAATTTTAATCAAACGCTCGCGGCTGCCAGCGCCGTCACCCGCCAAGCTTCCCGACTATCATAATGAGACTTATATTCTATCATATTTTTCAATTATATGCTTTTATATATAAAAGTTCTATTTTTAAACTCAAAAATTAATATTGAGGAAAAAAAATAACATTATTTTTAGAAACTTAGGGTTCTTTAAACCATGTTTGAATACTGCACTTAGTTAGCGGAGCATTGAAGTAAGTTATAAGCTATGATACTAAGAAAGAAATAACTATTGTAATATAGAAAATATTATATGATTAGAAATGTATGGAATTCATGTATTAAATTACTAGCGGTCGCCTGCGCCCCTTCATGCGGAAAAACACATAATTAGCAGCCTATGCCAAATCAGCGACATGCAGCCGTTCTGGAGATACTTTCTAACAAACATCCATCCATTCATCCTTACATTGGCATGTATAATATTAGTAATATTACTAATTAGTAGAGTCAGTAAAGTGTATTTTACTTTTTATTTTATTTTATGGCTTTATTTTGTCACGTCCCAAAAAACATTCAAGCTATTTGTCGTTCACGCAGCGCGACGCTCATCGATTAGTCTTCACACGTAACCTGTTAATCCAGGATAATAAAACGGCACTCGATTACCAGAACGAATGGAATGACCATCGACCTTTTTAATTATAAATAAAATGGTCCGACCCAGATGCCTTACGAAATATTGCACTGGTGAAAATGGGCAGTTAATTTAAAATCCCGTTTGTCCGCTTTGAGTCTCAGCTGAATGATTGGATGTGTGAATGCCATCGCACCGAAACGGATTATTCGTTTACGAGTCGTTTTCATTCAGTTGTGACTTATTTCTTTATGTAAATCACTAGCTGGCGCCAGCGACCCCGTCCGCGCGTAATTTAAAATAAAACTTAATTAATAACCTATGTGTCCTTTCAGGCTTTTTATATGTACTATGCCAAATTTCAGCGAGATCTATGAAGCTGTTTCGAAGATACCTTCTAATAAAAATCCAACGATCCAAATATAACATTTGCATTTATAACATTTTTAAGATGGTAGATTACCTTTGGGGGTGCTGTAAAATTAATAATAAATTAAATTATTAAATTGAGGCTTAATTTAACTAATTTAAGGTAAAGATAAATTAGTAATATTTCACTTTCTAAAGGCTATTGCCACATGAACAACAGAGTGATGCCACACGTATCACATATCCTTTTGATTAGTATTGTTACTCTAAAGAACCATCGTTGTGGCTTCCAATTTTGGTTGTGCATTAAATTTAGCGCTCGTATTATATTAATTCGCAGAATTAAAAACAATAGAATACCACAGAATAACGTATTAGCTTAATTAATATACATTAAAATTGTATACCAAATTTGCAAAAGCAATATCTAAAATAAGCATAATTCACTAAAACATATTTCATAAATATGTTTATTCAACTTATTAGTACCTTCTACTTAGGTAAGCATACGTAGCGAATTGTACTGTATATCTTTGGGTACGTTACACAATTTTCTCCTTTTTATGATTTTACATGTATTGGAATGATGCCAAGATGAACATTATGTACATCTGAGCCGTAAAATCGCGAACTAGTTATTTTCAATACAAGGATAATGGAGATGTAACACAAACATTCTTTCACATTTTGTTTCATGTCACATCAGTCGAAAGAAAAATCAAAATTAATTGATTACAATTAATCTTAACAAAAGCGGAATACTGTTTTTTGGTAGCGAAAAATTTATTAAAATAATGAAAGTTCTTCCGTGCATAAAAAACTAGAACGACTGCCAATAAAATTTATTGCTAGGGAATCTCGAGTCACGAATTAGGCTTAATAAATTCGAGTTTCCTTGAAACATTCCGTCGAATAGGAGTCGATAAGTCAAAGCCGTCGGGGAGCCGCCGAGCGAGCCGGGGCGAGGCAGCCAACTCGCTGGATTGGCTCGAATTCGTCTTCGTTTCAGCAAACACCCCGATGGGTAATTCAAACTTTACCAACTTTCTAAGGAGCATCATTGAACATTCAAAGTTACCTGCGGAAGGAACTTGTCTTTTGAATTTTAATACCTTAACCTAGTTTGTGACGTTTTTTCATTAAAAGCACATGATATAGATAAGGACGAATAGATCTAAATTAATACTAAAATTGTATGTCTTAGCTCTTAGACTATTGTCACTTAAAATCCCTACACTAATAACAAGGAAACATTGTTCTTTTGTTTCTCTCGATTGTTAAAATAATCAAACCATTTCCCCCTATTACGTTCTAATGATTCCAACTGCTAACGAAACTAACGTAAACAAATTATATCCATATTGTAAAAACATATGGTTTGGATAAAAGTTTATTTACGATTTATTTTTAAGTCGAATTAAGCAGACAAGTAACAGACTTATGTTATTACTATGGAGAGGAGAAAGGATCGATGTGTTTTGTATACCCCAAGGATGGACAGTTTTTAGAACATGTTCAATTCACATGATTTATCTAAAATCCCAGACTTTATCAGTAAATCGTAGCTATGTTTTTACACAACTTCGAAACTGACACCGCACTGATTTCTAAACTTCAGAAGATATACACTTTTCAGGCACAGCAAAATATTATGAAATTGAAATATTTTCCTTGAATAAAGGCACGTGCACACTCAACTGTGTGTGTACAAGCAAAGATTTCTGTCGTCAAATATCCTGCCTGCGTCTTCCCTTTATTTCCTTTCTGTTTGACTGCAGACTTCGTTATTGTGATTTTACTTGCTAATCCGACGGTCCGCAAACCTTATTTGTGCGATTTTATTCAGCGCAAGATACAAACTTTGTTTTTTTTTTCTGCCATTTCCCCCGTCGTACTGTTTCTATTAAGTTTAAAAGGATATTTCTTTCCGTTCGCTTTCAGCAAGTTTTAACAAATAGTTCTCCTCGCAGTATTTTATTTGGACGTTGAATCAATATAATTACGGGAAAAGTCCATTGTTTATTCAATTAGTTTGCAACGTTGCATTGAACTTTTATTTATAAGTAGCATAAAACTTTATGGTGTTCAAGGATGGTTAGAAGGCCTATTTATATAACGGTAAGTTCAAAATAAGTTGAATTTTATTTGAGCCTATGATAACAGTAAGCAGGATACGTAATAACATACTTGAACATATTTATGTCAATCACATATAACTACGATTATATCCCGTTAGGCATTTACTAACACTATGTCATATGACTATATTATAAGGTTGCAATTCTTTGATAGCTTGTGTAATATTAAGTGTAAATCAATATAGACAGTGCTGTATAGTAATAATGTTTATAAATGCTGGAGCGCTATTTATGTGCACGAGATGTATCTCAGCCTCAAATTCGCTCGCTTCGTCTCTGCTTGGATAAATAGCTCTGCTGATTTCGTTCTGAGCCTACTCTTGTATGGACTTACTGTTTGGATACAATGTATACCTTGTCTTTCATGGGTATTATTTGAACTTTATTATGTTGTTGTCTAAAAAACAGTACAGTAGTTCATTTGTTTCATTACTGATATTTGTGTTTTACTGATTTGTGTTATCATGACCAAGTATTCGTAAACTGCTCATTTCTTTAAAGCAATTTCATAAAATCTTCGTAAGTATTACACAATTATGAAGTAAAAAATATCCTTTACCCTATTTCAAACAGGGGGGACATCGAGGTACACGGCGGGACGTTCTTTTGTTGTCGATGTCCCGCAAATGAGGATGAAGCATTTTGCTTCCTTCATTATCCCAACGTCAAAGTGATGAATAATTTGCCTTTACGTACAATTTTAATAGGGATGCCTCAGAATATTTATAAAGTGTTTGTGATACAGATTATATCAATTTAACATCACCAGAAATAATGGTCAAGTAACGACGTACAATAAGGTATGTTTTTGATTGCAATCATATGAGTGTTTTTGTGACAGTACGTCGTTTTACACAACACAATATGCTCACAATAAGGGATAAAAACATAATGTTTAAATAAAAATTATTTTAAATTTTGTTAATAATTCTTATAAACTAAATACGTAATGACGACAATGAGTGGTGTCAAGCCCTTCGGGGACCACTTTTCAAACTAGTAGGATTAACACGGGAGTGTGGCCGTTTCACTTTCATTCATTCAAACTAAATAGTTTATAATATGTACTGGCGTTTTTTAGGAGTTCAGAAATACGCTGTTTATTTATATTATAAACTTGAATCGAAGAACACATATAACACAAGAAGTATATACACAATGCATCCAAAATAAATAATCTACAGGATGGTTAAAACTGCGGAAGAAAAGTGACTTTGTTTTATACAATTTATATATGACTGTACTACTGACTATACGAGTAAATGTATCAGTGCAGCTAAGATAAGATTGTGTAAACCAAAATATAAAACATCAAACTTTAGCTACGCATCGAATTTTAAATGATTCGCGTAGAATAGTGCTACGCGACGCGTCATGTACAATAAATATGGCTTAACAGAACTTTTTGTCAAATAAATAAAGGATAAAGTTAAAATTACCTCTTCTGATACGAAGCTGCGATTTATGACACATTTATTTTGTACCAACGATTTTATAAACACGGTCGAGGGAACTTAAAACATTTTATTACGTGCCAGGTATTTGTTGAAATTAATTAAAGGAACGGTGGCTACGAAGTTCATAAAGCTTTAGTCGAATATTAAATTTAATGCTTCGGTAAATATTTTTGTAGAGTGCTGTTTTTCACGTTTTTCAGGTAACGAACAGCGCTTTAAACAGGCTCGTTCTCCGCTAAGCGTGCAAATGGGACATGTGAATTATTTCATTTTCGTGCTTCTCTCACAACGACGTTATGAATTACACATGCTTTATTCTCTGTCTCTATTAACATTTTTAACACAAAATCATACTTAATACAATGATGATGTATTCAGAAAATATGTTATTAGGTTTTACAAGTTTTATATTTACACGAATTTTACAGATATTGTACATCAATTTATTGTCTTACAAGGAGGGCAGAACAAAATTGAAAAAAATTGTAGCTTTTTGAATATTAAACATAAAATTTCACTTTGGCTTAAAATGGCTGCTGAAAAGTTTTACATTCTAAGAAGTACTACGAGGTTTTATAACTTTGCGTTTTCAGTAACTGTTAATTCTCGGCATCAAATCTAAGACTTTATTTAAATTTCTTCAAATATTAACGTTCAAAGTTTTTTTTTCTATGGCACACTAGTACATTTCAAAAAGTAGTAGTAGTTACTTAAAAAATTTAAAGACGTAAAGTACCATTTTTTTACCAATGCGAAATATTGCCGGAAACGCTTGGACGTGCAACTAAGCATCCACCAATATGCACGTACGCTTCTGTGTGTTATTTGCATACGGGGTCAGTCCGCCGCCGCCGTTCGCCGCGGCCTGCCCAAACATCATAATTCGAAATGGCGCCTGTCCAATTCATAAATCCCATTCCAATGTGTGACTAAGATATTGAAGTGCACCGAGTAAATATAAATATGAGCAATTTAAATCTATTTGTAAAATAAAAATCTTCGATTTCTTTTTAATACGATTTTTGAGAAACAAATTAATTATGCTTTAACTATCTTACAAAAACTACGCGCTAATATCCTTCTTAGTGCTAAGTCAAGTCGTTACAAGTTGCCCAGAAATTAAAACATTATGCTTTTAAACATTTTTATCACCATACGATCAGAAGCTTAAAATTAAGGTCATGACTGATCTAACCCGATACGTTCCATAAAAGATTCGAATACTGGCTGTTGGAATACGATGCCGGATAACAAAAAAAAACGTATCAGCAAACAGATTGCATGATGGAGCCAAGCGATAGAGGGCGTGCGAAAAATATTCAACTCAATTACACTCCAATCGTAATCCTTTGCAAAGGGGCCGCTGTTTGCAGGCAATGGACACGCGTCCCCTCCCCTTCTCCCTACCCGCACGTGGCTGCAAACTGGAACATTAGAACAAAAAGCCCGAGAATTGTGTCCCACTATTATGACACCACTAGACTATAAGCTCTTTACCAAATGACCCTTGAAATTGATGCATTTTAATCTCTTGGCGCGAAAAGGAGGGCGTTTGGTAATCATGCACTTTCACCCCTAGCACTTCTGATAAAAGGGCATAATAACAATGAAAAGTTGCAAAAACTCGCATAAGATATTTATAACGTAAAATTTAATTGTAAAATGATTTCTAGAAATTAAAACTTTTTTCCAAAACATAAAGAATAAAAAACACCAAAATGAGGCCACGAAAATTTAGCCCAAAGTTATACTCGTATGTAAAGAAACAATAGGAAACCTCTTGTAGACCACAATCAAAATATTAAATGTATGTATGCGATATTCCAATATTATTTGTAATGGTCTCTTTGACACTATAGCAGAAGATTCGCTATTAAACTAAGTCATCTTATCAAAGTCATTTTCTGAAATTGACAGACTCAAAAACTACTGTCGTAAATATACATCTTTAGTCGATAGTTGAATCTAACCTAAAGTTTAGGTGTAAAAATAAAAAATATTTATTTATTATTAAAGTACACGCAAAAGTCGTATTGCGATCAAGAATGCGAAGTTGAGCTTAGCTTATTATTGTTGAATCAATAAGATCTTGTTAAATGTAAGCTGAACCGAAATAATTTAAAGGATCAAATGATAGTAACACAACATTGTTTCATTACGGTTGAAAGTATTCCGAAATGGGATTATAAAAGTTAACATGAGTTACATAATTTAACAATAAGTAAATGTATTGTCACAGTGAGCAATATATTATTGTCCATTACAAGCTATTAATTATTACTGAGTAGTATTTAAGCTGTAACATGACACTTGTAAAGCATAATTAAGCTACTCGGAACAATCATGACAGATGTATTAACATGTTAAAAATAAATTTATAGTAACATTAATTGCTCTGTCAACACAAATTATAAATTCTTTACGCTAAAATAATCGGTGCAATAACCACATTTTATATGAGAACAGTAAATACTTTTAATAATTCACAAATTTATTTATTTATTTATGTGACACACAACTTTTCCGAATTAATTTTATTTACTTCAAAACAAAGATTAAAAATAAAAGGTTTCGTCTACCGTTTCCCTTGAAATACTTCTCAAAGAACTATATTTTAAAAATATATATTTAGAGTTATAGAGGTAAAAATAATTACCAACTTCACGCCTTGCGCTCTCTCAAATTAGCGCAATATAATTAACGAAATGAGTTCTCTAAAACAATAGGAAAAAAGTAAACTCACCGTAAATCATCGCGATGAATCCACTTTAAAAAAAATCCCAGTTGTAAATACATTCACAATAATTATTCCCGAAATATCACTTGCGACACTTGCACATAGACACGCTACATTCGAAAAAGCACTCGAAGCACTTGTTTTTCGAGTATTCTGTAGGCAACCATTTGTGTTGGCACTGGAGGGGCCGTGGAGCGAGACGACAGTCTGCGGCGGGGGTTGAAGTTGACTGAAGGGGTGTGCGGGTCGTGCGGGGCGCGGGGCTAGGGGTGCGATCCCCGCGCACGCGACCGGCGAGCCCCTGAACCGCTATCGGACGCAACTTTATTTTTCTGTTTTCGAATTGCCCACTTATCTCTGCTGATGCAGACAGTACATTGTAAAGGCACAATTAGAATGTCGTCGCCGTTGCTGACTTGATTGAATTTAAAAAAAATACAAAAAGAATTTGCAACGTTCACCGTTAGCATTGTGCGCCGAGCTCCCGTTTACAATTTATATTGAAGTTCTGACGATTCACTGTCACTATTGTTTATTATTACTTACGTTAAATTAGAATAAAACTTTTATTTAAAAGTTGTAAATAAAACATTCTCATATTTCACATCTCGTTTTCCTATTAAGAAAACTAATATGTGCTAATTGCGTACTATCTTCGGTTTTGTTATCAAGGCAACTTAAATAATTAATATCATCTTTCCAAAAATCTAAATGTTAATCTCATTAGATAAACTTCTTAATTGTCATTAGAAGAGTTCTTGTTTGAAGTTCGATGAAAGTCTCAGTCAGTGGAGAGGCAGCAGTCGCTGGGGGAAAGGCTTTTAAAACTTACTCTTGATCTTAGCGCCACAAAGAATTTGTCGCACCTCGTCTCCTGAGAACTTTGGAGCGGGATTCATTAGCGAGCATGACAGGCTCTCAGCCTCACTTATATATGTATACGTGCTATATTTTAACTTATACTAAGTTAAAATTGTTTGCTTTTGAAGCTTTCACAAACCAAACCGACCGATGATAGTCGAATTCGCTAACTTTGTTAGACGTGTTAAAATTGATATAAGATTCATTATATTATTAAAAAATATATAATATAATATTATAAAAACTAATTCTATGTAAAGACGTGGTTAAAAGCTACGATATTTTATATTTTCGACTAATGTGTGTAAGTGAGTTTGAGTGTTTACTTGTATGTCGTTATCTCAGTCAATGTTGAACAGATTATCTAAACTATACGTCTATCGTCTTATCTAGTATCTACTATCGCGATATTTACAATTTTATATAAGTTATAATTTATTTAGTAAACATAATAAGAAGTTAAATTAGCTTCTTATGTATGTAACTACACGTATTTGTATTTCAACTTTTCTTATTAAACTTTAGCTACAAAAATCTGTATGGTACTCACGTATGCAGGTGCTACATAATAATATAGTTTGTGGCTCTCTTAGCGAAAGCTTACAAAGAGCATGAACAGAAGCCGTTCTAATGTTGTGCCAACTTAAAAGCTTTCTCATTAAGCTTCTGTATCCATTGAAGAAGTGGCACAAGCAAAACCATTTGAAATGAACTCGATGTTTTTCAAACATTTCAATTGGTTGTGCGGAGTCGGCGCTTTTGAAATCCATCCTTTTTGATCGATTACGCTTTCCTCTTGGAGTTGCGTTTCAACAATGGATTTTTACAATTCAGTCATATCCCTCAGTTTGTACAGGATGCCGTTCAAAGATAACCACTCTGTTTGTATCTTAATGATCCATTGATATTATTGTTTATTTTTACTTTTCAGTTACAAGAATAACTTTTTTGTTTTTCAATTATAAAGCAAGCAAAGATGAAGGATGATTACTAAGTTGTAATTACTGCGTAATAACAATCGTATATCTATATCAGGAATTTGGGGATAATGCTCGTCTGATTTAAATGATCATGTTCAATATCGGATTATCGATCAAAACTTGTCGAATGTCTTGAAAGATAAACTTTCACATCGAATGAGATGGATATTTCAAAGTAAACGTAAGAAGGGGAGACTGGGAAGCCGGGCCGAAACGTTCTCTGTCCGGAGTGAAAGTCTATTGTAGCGCACTGCTCCGCCACCGCCCAGGGAACTTGTTAGTGTATAAGTAGGGTGTACAACTTACATAGAACATATCGAAAACTGTTATTCTTCACGTAATTTTCAAATAATATGGAAAGCAAATTTTAGTTGTGCTTAATTTTATGAAATTAATTTTAAAATAAAAATATAAGCGAAACATAATTAGCGTTATACATTCGTAATTATTAGACTAATTTCTGTTGGATGGATACCTTCTAACAAACATTTTGAATGGAAAAACGGCTGAACGAATCTTGATGAAATTTGCCGCAGGCGCCAGCTAGTTTACTATAAACTTAATATAATGCTATATTACATAATTTCCACATTCGTATAATAATAACAAATTCGTTTTGTTAGACTTCAGAGATTTTCTAAGAATATTTTAATGATTAACGCTTACTTTCCATCTAGAGCTAATTCAGGGAACATCACTATTTCTTTCTAAGAAATTTATTTCGTATTTGTTACGAAACCAAACGTAATAATATCTCAAAAATAAATATGTAGCGTGCACACTGTAATATGGGTATGATTAAAACGTTGGAAGCTCCATCAGATTAGGGTGGCAATGGGCGCGAGGGGACGCTGATGCACGCCGGCTTCCCTAACCATCTCATATAATAATTTGTACGATTTCTACGACCATTGTCAGTTTATGAAGTAATACGAAAGAATGCAATGAATAAGTGGAAATACAATTTGCAATTTAACACATTATGTAATACAATTTTTGCAATCTGTATATGGATTTTTTTTTTAATAACGGAAGGGGGCAAACTCGCAGCGGGAACACCGAGGTGTTCAACGACGCCCATGGACATCAGCAATACCAGAGGAACAGCAGATGCGTTGCCGACCTTTGAGGTGGTGAATTTATTGTAAATTAAATGTCATAATTGATTAGTAAATGCATTTGATTACTATTTTCCCCTATATGTATGTTATAGGTAGAGGTAACTGTTTTTTTTTGTGAACAAATTTCTTATAACTAAATAAGTTTCTTGTAGTGGTTATCTCGTATATATATGTATATACTACCCTATAAGTCACATATTCCAGTTGCAAACTTAAACAAGAACTCACGAATTCACCCTCCGTTTTCTTATCGTCGTTCAACATACGAGACGCAGACACAAGTTTGCAAACTTGTATATACCCAATTACTCGTATTATTTACATTCAAAGTCAAACAATTATAAAACATATATTAAACAGTAAAACATTCGTAATTGGCTACCTCATGTTTCGCTATGTGAAATTTACAGATAATGGCGATAAAATATCGCGAAAGTAAATATAAAATGCCTATTTAAAAAAATCACTGAAACCGTAAGATTATAAATGAAAATAATATATTTTAATAATGTTTACGATTAAATATAAACTTTAATGTTTGAATCAATGTCGCAAGTGAGGGCCGCAGGAGTTGCGCAGTGGCGCTTAATCTAGGGGCCGCTAATTTAAATAAAAACTCCGTGGCCATTAAAACTCGTACAAAAGTAAATGTCTACAGGAGTCTCATTAATTTTTTCAAGATGTCGTAACAACGTTTGTCGTTTGTTCTTATTATTTTTAGCTAAAGAACCAAGCATAATTTAAGGATAAAAGTGTAGAATGTTTTAAACTTTATTCCTTTTTTTTATTTAAGTTAACATGTATATTGAATTAAGTATTTTAAAGTATAATAATTAACAGAACAAATTAGGGTTATGATAAAGTTTGGTTAAACAAAATCAAGCAATTACTATGATAACTACATATATGTAGACCTGTTCAAGAATGATACAGAAATATTATATTTTTGGTGTATTTTTGTTATTAAAAAAGAAAAAGTAACTGAAAGAGATTAATAAAACATGAACAAAAGCACCAAAAATCTCACGCAGCAAAATAAGGAAATTGCAATGGAAACTTAAACAATGCTAAAAGAGAAAACAATCAAGAAACAAATTCTGTATATTTTTCTTTTAAGGTAGCGTTCCTTTGTTTTTATTGTATTTCGTTTTTGTATTGTTTTAAAGGGGTTCCTTTACTCTGATATAAACAATACGTTTTCAACTATGCATAAATTTTATTTGCGATAAAACAACTTCTACAATTCTACGTCGTCAACGTACCAAAAAACAAACAAAAATAAATAATAAATCTATTTATTGTTATCCAGTAACTGTATTTCCATTTTATCACAAACAAGAATCAAGTTTGGGAATTTTGTTTCTAATATAAATTATATAAACTTAAGCGAATGTTTCCGCAGTGCCATCTGTTGACAGAGAAAGGACTTCCACGACCGCAATCAACAAAAAAGTACGTCATGAAGCAATTAGAAGGAACAGCCAGCTCTAAGGCAACTATTAGCTTTCAAATTGTCTGGCTTCACTCCAATTCTTAGACGAGGCGCTGCGAAAAGAATTAAAGACCATTACAGCGTTTTCCTTAAAGAAACTGGGCCAGTATTAGCTGCAATTACTTCTATCTCTATGTTTATGGTACACGATAACAATTAAGATTTTTTTTAATCTTTTACAACTTTACACATTGTCTACACTATGAATACTGCAGTCAGACGCAGAGAAAGTGACGAAATAAAATTGAATTTAACCTGTGTCTAGAATAGTAGATGTTTGACTCGCAGTGTGAACTTGTGGGGAACAGACGAATAAAATTAGAATTTGCTTTTCACTCAATTTAACAGTCTGATGTTTGATTTACATGGCTCTGATGTTTCCCCTCTATATTAACTTTAAGAATTATTTTCATTTGTTTACAATATGTTTATTTTCAATAAAATAAGCGAGATTTAAATACGGATTCACATTACATTTATAATGAAACTTATATCGATTTAACAAATAGACAAAACTATCTAACGCTTCACTCATAGTCATAATATCTAAATTATTTTACAATTATTATTTTCTACTCAATTTGATTCTCAGAAATTTGCATAAAAATGAAAAAAAGATTATTAGTTTACTCCACTACTCAAGAAGCTGCGGACTCCCGGCCACGACATTGCCTTCAATAAATCGACATCCGTTTCTAATTTATTATAGCTTCCTTATTGTGCAAGGAATTAATTAAATACTTCATTTATTTAGAACAGAATGTGATACCTTATTTATAAACCGTGTGATTTTTTATAACAATTCATTCGTCTTTATATTGATAGAGCGATAGCGCCATTATGAAATCGACCTAAACAAGTGTTGTAAGTATAATATGAGCATTTGTTTAAAGTTAAAAAGAAAACTTAGAAATCGTTTAAATAAAATGTTCAGATGTATTTAGGGAACCGTACAAAATGTATTATCTACAATGTAATTCCCCAAAAGCTTTTAGAATAAATGAAGTATTTTAGACCCCAAATGTATTTAATCCTCGTCGGCAACCTTAATTCTCTCCGTTTTAGCTCACAACAGTGTTTTGTTCGCTCTGATTCTAATCTGTCTTAACTCCTGCTTACACGTTTATACTTTAGAGTTGCTTTCATTTAGTTTTAGTTTTTTCTATAAAATTTATATTCCAATGTTAATAGAAGTATTAGTTTAATTTAAAGTTTAACTAATGAGTACTCTAACTTAAAAGGCGAGCAAGGTGTACAAATACTTGATCTCTGTATATCCTTATGTGTTACATTGTATCGTTGATCTTACTTCACTTCCATTAATTCTATAAAACTTTATTTTTTCTCTCTCCTCTCCTGAATGTAATTAGACCGAAGGTGCTCAGAAGGTGGAGATGTTAATGCCCCGCACGTGCCTCGCGCCATCCATTACAGGTACAGATAACCTAAGTCTCCTAAACCTATTTTTCAACAGAGCTTACTTCGTCCGACGTTGCATGTGACACCAAGATGTATTTTCAGATGTAAAACTGTTTGTTAATATTTGAAATTTGTTCATTCAGTCAGTATTGTAAAAAGTCGATTTATATTACGTTATATTAAAAAAATATCTGTTTTCGCTCTTACCAAAAGAAATTGTTTTCACGTTCGCACGTAAATTTATCCCACAAAAATATTCTGTCGATGGAAGTCAATAGAAGTTGCGCGAGGTGTTTATATATGCAAATAAAACACAAATATTTTTCATCGTTTCCATATTTTTATCTTACCGCCTTTTAAATTATATCCTGTTTTTTCTCCTTTCTCAAAGTCTTGTTTGTTCTAGAGAACATTAAAACTATGAAAAGAAATTCATTAATATAAGCTAAACTAAGTTTAGTAGTAGTAGTACGCGTCCATTGGGCCGCACCGCACGCACGGATGGAACGTATTTGTTTAGTCTTGATGCGATGCGGGTGTCGTCATAGCGGGCCGTACATACGGTGCGTCCTGTGCGGGCTACTTGACGTGTACCTTTAAAGTAATTTATGTTATCAAATCAAAATTAATTAAAAACAACACATTTGTTCTGGTCTAATTAAAGCTGCAAGGTAAACACAGTAGTGTTTGTTGGACAAACAGTATTGCAATGTTAGATTAACCTTAATCAAGTGGCCTGTCGACGTTTGACTGACTGTTGTAATATCAAGAGATGCAGAATGCACTATGTTAAGCATTGACTAAGTTAAAAGGATGATTTTCCCGCATATGTTTTATTTATTTGGTTTTGTATGTATTTTACTTATCATCTCTTGTTACCTGAATGACTGAGATATTTTTTTAAAGATCATTCGATTCGTATTAACGACTAATTAAGATATTAATGTGTTATTTTTAAATTTTAAAAGAAATCTTATTCTCTTTGTGAGTTTCATCTCGTTGATTTAGAAGAGCTAATAGTACACAAGGTGTACATTAAAATAAATCTTAAAGCCTTCATTAGCCGTAATCCCTGGCGGTGCGATTACTTTGTACCGGAGCTTTAAGCTCTACATGATTAAAAGCTTCCTATAATTTACAACTAATACCACATAATACTGTACAAAATTAATCTAAACGAAGGATAAAATATTCGTTTTTCATTTTATTTATCTTACAAAAGTTGAAGAAATATATTTGAACTATCTTAAACTTATATTAAATTATAAAATTTCGTTATTTTACTTTGATTACTTAATAAGAAATTGTTTCCTGCAACGATTTTCTTGATTTTTTGAGAATTCATATTCATTTATTGAGTTTTCATTTATTCGGCTTGGTTGATAAATTTGCAACTTTTTTTTTATTTTAAAATTTCAAGCAAAGTTCAACGGTAAGTTATATAATATTTTAAACGATATCTCCAAAGTTAATACTCTTTTAATCCATTAATTATAACGAAGGGAAGATTTGTTATTCAAATTAGGTAAGGAAACAAACATTCACTCTCGACTCCTGAATTATGAATAACAAAATCTAACGGAAGTGACATTTACCTGTACAAAAACAAATTCAATAAATTTACATCTCTTTGAATTTATTTATTGAAATTGTATTTGTATAAGTTAATTTGTAATGTAACTGATTTACTTTATATAAATGTGAACGAAATATCTAAATACAAATGTAATTAATTTATTTAATGCTGTTACGTCACTAGAGAATTAGTAACGTAACGAAAGTTAAATTACGATTGACATAAATCGCGTGATGTCTGAAATACATTTTCATTATATTTAGAATTTTCTTCAATTCAATTAAATGTATTTTACGAACTACACAATTTATATTTCAAATACATTACGAATCAATGTTCTGCGAACAAAATCCAAAAGCTGGCAGATATTTTCCTACGAATCCGTCCCTCCCTAACTACGGCTAATTACATTTAATTTTTTCATTCTTACCTTGAATAAAATAAGTGGAAAGGGAGAGAGGACTAAAACGAGGCCTTCAGCACGCACAGTCATTGGAAGAAACACCAAATTGTTTCTACTTCACGCCTGTCTTCTATGTCGAACTAGCGCTATCGTGCAAAACATGTGTTTAGGCACTTTAAAAGATAGATATTTAAATAAAACTAATTACTCTTTAACTTCAAAAACCAAGGGCGTGACGTTAATTCGTCTTTCCCATCCCGCGAAAGAATGGCAGAAGAATATTGCAATAGTATTTTGGCAAATTAAGGCGGGCTCTTGCTTGTAATAATACAAAAATCAATGTTACATTACGTACAAACGATAGCGCTATTGGGGATAAAAGTTAATAATACAATATTTATAACCATCATTAGCCAATCGCTGTAGCAGAGAACCGTTAATGGCCTAAATACAGATTATATTATGTTATTATGCGTAACAAATATTCGTTTTAAACGGACTAATGCTGTATAATAATCGGCATGGAGATTGCCCTCATAATAACAAAGTCGTGAATGTTACAATGTCAGCCATTAAATTAATGTCGGCCGGTGTAACGAGCCGCGCGTTCAAAATCTCTGAATCATTTCTATTGTTTTATCTCTGGATACCCGTTGTTTGTCATTTTCATGTTTTACAATACTTAGATACTTTTGTTTCATTTATTAAGCTTAAAGTAGCTAAAAGCGCTATCTTTGAGCTTATTTTCTTAATCTCAAAAAATAGTTGACATTGTATTAACAATGTTATTTAATGGCTTTATTTAACTGTTGCTACGCTTTTGTATTGCGCTGAAGTAATTTACATTTTTACTAAAATATAAACATAGCATTGTATTAGCTTTTGGGAAATCTTTTGCGGTCGACTTCCAAGAACCTATGACATCAGCCTTTTTAAAATACGCAACATTTATAATTATTATTATAATTTTCTTTACAAACATTACGATATGTTACACTACGTTTCTTTTTTACAATTTTACGATGAAATAAAACAAATTTTACTTGAGATAAGTGCAATTTTAAGCGACACATTTATACTTCAAAGAATTAAGGCCGGCAAAGCATCTGCAGTTCCTCTGGTCGTTGACCACCTCGGTGTTCCGGCCACTCGTTTGCCTCCGTTTCCTATAAAAATGCAGTCGGTTTTGGTAGCACGACTCTTCGTACGTACACACACCTGTTTTATATGCTGGTCTCTTTAGCGATATCTAGTGAAACGGCTTTGTAACTGATTCCCAAAGCTATGAGTATTGACCGCTTGTGTTGGCAACAAGCCAAGCCGTTGTCGTGGCGGACCGCAATTACAAATTACATTTTTTGTCGTATTAACTCCGAAAATGGCTGACGTGTTACCTAACGCCGTACGATAACAGTCATGAGACCGGACGATAACTAAACTAACCTCTGCATTGAATTTAAACATAAAATAAATTATATTATGCAAGTGATAGTTACGATTATTTGTTAACATCAAAATATGAAAATTAAACATTACATCGTTTAATGGTCAAGGTCAAAAAGACAAAAACATTTTTTTTATAAAAAATAAAAATGTTGTTCGTGTTGTAAACAAAAAAAACTAATACAGCTGCCTCTTTAGAATTCACTTGATGATACCGAACGTAGGCTTGAAGTGCCTTTTGTTTGATCCCTAGATGAAAGGATCCGCTCTTGGCCGGGAAAGAAAGGCAGCCCTGTGAAAAACTATCTCGCAACTACCAAAACATTATTTTTGCTATAATATTATAGGAGAACTGTTTTATAATTTGCAATTTAAACGAAATATGCAATATTATTTCGTTATTGTTGCGTCCCTACAGCACACCGGCGTAAGTTGAAGTATTCTATAATATGTTTAGCCTCCAGCAACTCATCGGACGAGGGAAACCTAAGAGGTCAGTATTTTAGAGATAGCAATGTTGTCAATACAAGTGTTACGAAAACCGAAACGCAATGTGATGTTCCCATAAAAAAGAAAAAAACTTCCTAACCAGCTTATGTGTTATAGCATAATTATCTATTACACCTTTATGTAAAAATATAATTACAAAAAGGCAAATGAAGGTAAAAGTGGCGGAAACATTTCGTGATATTAATGTACCATACAAATTATCTGCAAAGGGACTGAATTATGTTCTACCCACATCAAAAGCACAACCGAGGGCGTGCAAGTCGCGGCATTACGTTTTATGTTAAGGATAAATTGATTAAGGTACTCAAAAGGGATCGCGTGCACCTCAAACAAAATGAGACATGAGAGTCTGTAAATGAACGAGAACATTTCCGTCTGTGAAAAAAAAATCACGTTATATAATTTCTTACATGGAGAAATAATGATTACTTTATATTTACGTAAATTTTGCTCTTACAAGTGAAGACTGGAAACATATCTTATCTTCAAATCAAATTTAAAGCACTCATTTTATATGCTACATAATTTTTCACTGTATTATAAAGAAATTACGATCATTCAAGGTGTAATTATAAAATAATTTTCTAGCCTACAAATTCGGTGATGCAAACACGACAGTATAAAAAAAAACATACGAGCACAAAGGACAAAAGAAGCATAATCCGTGCATTCCACATTCTAATCCTAGAATGCATTTTTTCTTTAAATGCAAAGCAAGATGCATTTTACAAAGGAGTGTAGAGAAATGAGGGCACGAGATAGCAGAGGCAAGAGGGAGGCAAGTCGACGACTCTTCAAGTGTGCGGTGCACTGACAACAAGCACAAAGAGACCGGTTAATTTATGAATCTCTTTACTTGCAAACAAATATAATATATTGTTGACTTTCTTCTTGTGAATCTCTTTAGTTGCAATGCAATACTGTTAGAATTTTATTCTAGCAATGGCGATGGTGGTAGTACAGTTCAATTTTGCAGATTTTAGAAAGAGGCTACGGCTTATCCATAACATCTTACATGTATATGTAGGAAAACGTAACAGACGTGCCCAAAATTGCAGTTTGCGTTGCTACGTTTTGCTGTACGTAGCAATGCGTAGCAGTAGACAGTGATATGTAGTTTACCTTTACGAAGCTAGGCGTAGCGTCGCATACGTCTGTTTAGAACGAAAAGATCACGTATTTAATTACGTTAACAGTTTCATACAAAATGCAGCTTATTATCAACTTAACTTTATATACCTATATATACTTGAGAGTATTTTGTCAAACCAAACTATCGTATCGTATTTAAACTCGTCTTGAATTCGAGAAAGTTAACGCGAGTGCGGGTATCATGCATGCACAAATTAACTTCTTGCCGAAGTTCCAGCGGCCATGCGACGGATCTAGTTTAGTTTATACCACGGAGTTCCATCTAGGACTATGCCATTAGTTCCTCTTTGCTTGAATTAGTATCGCTTCGGTATTAATCATGGATTAATATAACTTTTATAAGTAAGTATTCACTAAAAAGAACCTAAACTGGGTGGTTTAGAAAATGGACTTGCATAAGAAAGATAATATAATGATATAGGATTTTGGTTAATTTTCATCTTAATGTCTTTCATATGTATACTGGATGATATTTGAGACCTTCTAAATCTGTAATAGAAAAGAAATGCGAAGTTCATTTAGACATTTTAAACGTGGCCGGTCCTTTTATTGCGGAGTCTGTAACAAAAGATGTGCGTTCTATTGAAAAAAATAATCTCAGTACCCAGAATTGATTGATGAGGGTGGAGAAATGACAAAGACGACCGATATTAATGTTTCCCTTGATATATCTATTACAATATACTTTAGGAAATCAATATCTTGTCCGTCTGGCCTGACTTGTTCGCGACAAAACTCACTATTACCTTTTGTATTATTTCATATATCATCCAAAGATAGACGTATAATATAAAACGTAATGACATTAGATAGAAAATTAGTCAACACTATAAATATTAATTACTTAGTTTTTCTTTTGAAATATTCATGATTTAAAACAAGACATTTCGTACAGATAAGCAATAAAAATAAACAGAATCTGCTTAAGCCAACATTGGAGTAAAAGCCGCACGTCGCGGCGCGGTCCCGTAACAAGCAGGTAAGAAATCAGCGGCAATCAGTCGAACGCGACGTTTACGACCCATTAGTTTAATCTAACGGCCCAAATAACCGGAAGTCAGATAATATTTACGTTTGATTTCCTAATTCGTGATATCTGCCGCTTTCATTTCGTTCCTGAGGGAAAAAGTTTCAAAAAAATCTTCTACGTAATATTAGCTGGAAAAGTTGTTGAGAAAATGTTTTGCAATCTGTAAAGTCTTTTATTTACACTATGGTATGTGGTATCTTCTTATAGGCCGCTGTTTTAAACAATCATTAGAAACCAAACCCTTCAAAACTTCTAAGTACAAAACACAACACTAATGTTCAGACACTAAACAAAACACTCATCTACTTATCTTGAATTATTTTACTTTAACACAAACAATATTACATCAAAGTTGAATGTTTCTCAGTTCCCGAGGGCGTGATGAGAGTCGTATATAACACCACATTGCCTTAGTTCGTCGCCGACGTTGGATAAAAACAAAGCCTTCATAATACAAACTGAAATATAATATAATCTAAATTATATTTCTCGCTTTTTTATTAGCGTTAGAAAATATATTAAAGTATTTTAGAAGTCTGTTACTACAAATGTACACAAAAATGTTTTGTTAACTAACAAAATATACATTTGATTTTTTTTCCATGATTCATTCATTCATTCATTCGTAAAAAACTAATCCGGATGTATTCATTGATTACTATTCGATTCAGGTATTTAATTAAAAGTTTGAACAGCGCGTGTCCATGTCTATATCATAAATACTGCTACATTTGCCGCCTGTATGTCTGATGCATGCTGCGCCGCGGACGCTTCATAATCAGAGTGAACGCAGACTGTAAAGGCGGGTTTCCACAGTGTATGATTTAGACGGTCGACGACACCATCATTTTAATGACACTTATTTACTGACTTACGACGACTCTGATAAACACGGACGAACAAACGGTTCTATCCACTGTTTCTCGTGGGGCCTGTTCTCGCACCGTGGAAACCTACCTTTACGTTTACAGGCTGCGTGCCTGAGTCATACCGCGCGGCTGTAATCAGTGGTAGTGTACGCAGCGCGTAATGAATACGGCGTAATGTAATTAGGCCTCGCTAGTTCTCGCTCTACTGATCGCTACACAAAGCGTTCACGTATTGCGCACTGCGTTAAAACTGCTCTCTGATTCACGTTGCCAACTTAAGTGAAACATGACTACACAGGAATAAATACGAGGTAAAATATTATTTTATATGTATATTAATGTATGAAGAATGTTAATACGAACGATAATTTTGTTTATTTATAACGATACTTAGATCTAGTACAAGTCTTAAGAGAATAAAACATAATATTGTGGCCTAAGCAAATTACATGTTCTGTTCTTGTATATCCAACTTTTTCAAATTGCTTATACCTTTACAGAATTTTCGTTGTTTATGTTGGAGACATCCTTCTGTGTAGACGAAGTGTCCTTACCTCTGAGTACACAACATGACGTGCGTTTATTCTGAAGTGGTGAGCGTCGGAGCCGGCGCGGCCCGGAGCGGGGCATCAATTACAAATGATGGACGACCAGCCACCGAACACTGCCTACTCATTCATTTTTATCTAATGCATTATACATTAGATAAGTATAAAAATACAACATCTCACAACTATATTTAGGTAAAATTAAACTGTTTACCTTACCTCCAACTTAGAGTAGGCTCTGAGCCCCTCGGTGGGGACGTATAGTGAGCTGATGATGATGATAAAACTGTTTCCTTTGTATAGTATAGAAAAATTTGGACCTGTTTGAACAAAAATAAATTAATGGTGGATAACACACCAGTGTCAGTATAAGTCAAAAACTAAAACCCTTTATACTATTCAGCAACACTCCACAAAGCTACCTTTAGAATATTAGACAAATAGTAAAATCTTCAAAGAGAAAACTGCTAGCTACTATGCATTCTAAAGGTATGTGTTTGCGTGTTTCACATGACATGAGCTGTTATATAGTTATGTACAATGCAGCACAATTTATGATTGTTCCTGTTGATACGAGGGCTCTTAGTTGTAAGACGATAATTTAGTATCAAACGGCTTAAGACAGTCGCCACCTGGTGTCTGCTGTCTGGGCGACCGCAGGCGCTGCGCCAACAGTCTGATGCATCGTCATTGTATTTTATAGGATTACTTGTAAATTGTGGACATGATTGCAAATACTGTCTTAAGTACAAATCTTAAACAAAAAGAGCTTGTCATAAGATGCAAATAAACACCTAATCATAATAAAAGAATAGTTCTGAGCTTATATCGACAAATTCTTTTTTTTTAAACAGGCAGGCTAGTGAAACATACAACAGGTTAGCTCTTAAATGAAAAGTTGAAGCAAAATCGTGAACAAACGCGTACTTGCGGATGGCATTACTTTGACTAAAGTCGGCTTTGTAATTCAAATTCTCTCCCCGTCCCCCGCGGTCCCCCGCCACCCCTTGCCAGATGCGACCTGTATGAATACTAAACGTGAAACTTTAAATATCGGTCCCTTACCTTTACAAAAAATACTCTAATACCATCACATCAAAGGAATTTATATTTGTGTAGCGATTACTCCTTTTTGTTAAAAAAAAAAAAACTTCATCTCATATTACATTCCTGATCTATTGAACGATGAGTTATTCATTTTACTGAGAATTTAAAAAAAGACATTTAATAATAAATTTATTCTCATAATTATTTCTATTCCATGCATAAATATCAAACCAATAGATTGTTATGTAAATGAAATTAATTAAATATCACCTTACGTACAGCCTCTCTATTATAAATTGCCAATTTGCATAAATTCTCTCTTCGACTTTACAAAGAGCTTTATGATAAAGTAAAATCTATGAAATATCAAAATAATCTATCTGATAATTTTAAATTAATTACACACAAACTGAAATCATCTTTGGACTAAATTTCACATTAGTATTTCTGCTGAAAAGAATTGCAAACTGAAACTGGCATAATTTAGACTCTACATTGTGCTTTAAAAAGGTTTTCTTTTTGTTTCATTTTCCTTACTTTCCTTGTCATTATTTTTCTTTTTTTAACTTTTAACTACTTCCTGACGAATTTATTCCTGAAATAGTTCTGTCTTCGTCTGGTTTTTCCATCACAATCAAAGTTATTATCGCGTAATATGTAACTAATACTTCAAAGTACTATATCGTTTAAGCAAAGATAAAAGCTGAATATAATTAAAATTGTGATTGGTTTCCATTGGAACATTGTCCGTGTATCAGAAACTCGATTGAATTGAATCGTGTTCGCACGCCGAGGTGTTATCATAACATCAAAAGCTATTAATTCTCAACACGTTTACCACAAACCAAATATACAAAGTGGCACCAGTACACTGGCACTGTTTCAATTTTATTACTATCATTTAGTTTCGGTTTCTGAAGCTATAAATTTTAATAAATTGTTACTTTGGAATTGGCTGCAGTCAAGAGAAATAGTTCTGTCACAGTCAGAGAGTATTGTTATATCAATTGTGTAGCAATTTCCAGCAATGATATTCCATGAAACAAATAAACGCTGGTTTATAATTATCTGATTTGAACATAAAACATATTTTTTTCTATAAAAAAGACCAAACCTACTCTTATTATTGAAATGTATTAATTCATTTGCTTTACATGATATTGAACATTTTCACTTTATTGCGGAGTTTTTATGAAAGGTTGTATAATTCTAACATTTTACTCTCCGAAATGGGCATCGACATAAAATGCCAAAACTACCAAAGCCGTCATAATAATAAATCTTTTTGCGCATTCCATATCAAGCCGATTCCGAAAGCAATTCCGTTAAAAGCTCGTCTGTTGCTTTTTGCTTTAAAAAAAATATTACACATGTAGTAAAATCGCGAACGAAACGGCTAATACGCAGTATGATTGAATAGGTGCGGGTCAATGACCTCGCAAAGGTCAGACTCGTAGAATTAACGCATCCTCTCTGAGAGCTTTTTAACACTTGTGCTTGGTAATAAAGTTACTTAATTGAATTGACTACACGTCTGCTAATTCTATTTTTATTGCTTTTCAAATCTAATTAACTTTTTAAGGTCTTTTTCAACTGTCTAGAAACTGTTAATAATACATGTTAGTAGTACTCAAATAGTAAAGGCTACTGTGTAGGAGATGACATGTTTTTATACGATTATTTTGACAGTGGAAACTCAAGCTATGGAATTTAAAAACCACAATAATAATTCAAGTTATTTTTGTAACAAAAGATATTCATTTCTGTGTAAGTTACGTCCAAGTTATATTTATGAGTATAAAATCTTACCCAGCACTTTGTTTTACATAAAGAAGTTGTTTTTATTTAAAAAATATTGAAATGTGAAATTCCCTGTGTAGTAAACGAAGTCGTTTCTTACATTTTGAAGGCAGTCGCACAGAGAACGTTGATATATAGACGCCATTACCAATGTCGGGTTAGAACGAAATCATGCTTGAAAAATGTCTACGATATTTTAAATCGTCTTCGATATTTTCTTTTATATCTTTATGATTTAGATAGAGAACAAAAATCCCAACTTACTCGATCCAGGATCATCTATTGAAAAATAATAAAATTTAAGAACTTAGAAATAAAATAATTTGCCAAAATCGAGCTGACTTATAAAAATCATGCATAAAATTTCGATATCATAAAAAATATGTAAAGAATCAGACTAAATATTATATATTTTGATTAATGTTATGTGTAATTCTAACGAAAGAATAACCTTTAATTTAACTTAAGAAAAGCATCAAAAGATATCTCTACCGAGAGTTTTATAATGTACTGCAAGGGTTTAATTCTTCCAAAAATGTAGTACGTTTTATGCGACTAAAATGTAAATGGTTAGTTGCAATTTTGTAATTTAAATTAACAACAAAAAGTTTCGCTAACATCTGCTGACAGATTGTGCACATAGAAATAGCGACGTGTATTCGTTGAATGTTGGATCCATGTAAAATAGAACAAAGAACTATCACTGAAATGAACGTGAACGAAATTGTAATCCCAGTGACCGAATAGAATGGGGACAAAGTTTCTTTTGAAAATTTTCATTAATAATCTTTGTGAGAGCTTGCAGCCGCGAGGCATTCCCCCAAAGTTCACTTGCGAAGATTCTCTTCTTTGTACTGCGCTGATTTTGTAAAGTTACTTCAGATTTTGTATTAACTTTGTATTTGCTTCATTCATGGTTTATTAGACAGACATAATGAACTAGTTTCTATCCTATAATTTAAGCAAGGACTAGTTGTTTTTTTATTAAATTATAGTATAACTGGCTGACTCTCGCGACTCCATCCTCGACTTATTAAAAAAACTTGTTAAATCATCTATGTGTTCTTCCAGGAATATGTTCTACATCTATTCCATATTTCAACGAGATACATGCAGCCGTTCTGGTGATCTGGTGGCGTTCAAACAAACATCCATCCATCCAAACATTCACATTTATAATATTAGTAAGTTGATGTTGTTTTGATAATTTTGGCAATAAAATTTCTGTTAACATTTATAATATTATTGGTTGTTGTTCAACGTAATGTTGCCACGATATATATTCGGAGACGAGACAAGTGTGATTTTAGTTCATGAAAAATAAGATTTTTATTGCTCTTCTATTTTTCTAAACGTACACGTTAAATGATATAAAAATACTGTTCGCAAATATACGGTTCGTTAAGCATCGATAAATTATACAGTCCTCTGTGAGGCGGAAAAAGTAAAGAGAAGGCTTGTGCGTAAACATGGCTTGAATTACGTACAGATCAGGTTTCACGTACACTTTTATTTCGGAAAATACAATAATTGGATACATCGTTCAAATGATATATACGAAACGACTCGCTTAGAAAGATTTTAAACCATTTTTTGTATAATAAAATCTGAGACAAAAACATGTTTTGTATAAATGTTTTGGAAGTGGAAATTCAAAGTTATCTTTTTTTCAAGCGACAAAGCAAGACAAAGATCAAGACAGTAGGACCACAAAATTCTTTATACTTCAAGGGCTGTAACGATGAATAAGATGCATAGGTCGCAAAACCCCACACATGAATGAACTTGATTTAGCGAATGGTGCAATAAATAGTTGAACGTCTGCTGCATTCCGAGTGAGATCGTAATTAAAGCAGGCCGTGTTGGCGCGTGACGCCGCCGCGAGAATTGCTAACCTCTGTCACCCCGACACTCCGTCGTACCCCAAATAACTTATCAAACCTTCATATATTAAATACTGTCTTCTTACACCTAAATTCTTTGTTAATATCGTCACTCAAAAAATTTTTGTGCATTCCTTGGTGTTCACGTAAAGAATATAAATAATTTTCTTTTGAATTTTTCGCATAAAATTTGAGATGCGTTGCCTATCTTTAATCGACGGAGGGGGAGACGCACAGAAAGAAAATATTTTGAATTACACTTCCTCTTCTCATCCTCTCCTTATTAGAAAAGGGTTACAAGGAAAAGAGGAATAAATAGGCCTCCGCCACGTACACTCATAAGACTTTTTGCGAAATTGCTTCAATTTGACGCCTATCTCCTGTGTGGTCGTGGTATTGAACCGGGTGAGGCGTCCCATTTGTACAACATTGTCTTTGCTGCCGTCTAAATAATTAAACAAAAAACACTTTATCAATATGCATGCAATGAAAACCCAAAATCTCCGTACAAACTTATTATTAACTAGTTTTATATAACTGATTAAAATATATTTATAAAAAGGTGTAGAGTGGATACTACACATAAGCTACTAGATAACGTTCATGTAAATTGAGGGATATGTATTTGAAGAAAATTTGACTTAGGCCGAGGTCACATTTGTAATTCTCATTTTAGCGTACCACAAAAACGCTATTTAAATGTAAATTAATTTGCCCTCAGGTTTTTTGGTGGCATAATAATGAGTAGGATATTGTTTTGACAGAAGCAAAAAGATTGTTATATCTATGCAGTGTTCGGAGAAATTGTGTAAATGCAATGAATAGTCTGAGGTTTCCTTTAAAAAAATCGACCGAAAACTCTTTTCTTTAGCAACTTTAATAATTTATAAAAAGTGTAATGCCTCACATATATAATTTTTTTTTTTATAATTTTCCAACCATTTACTAAGACTAACGAAATAAAGTTAAAAACACAATTTGAGATTTAAATGAAAAGTAAAAATACATGAAGAACTCTCTATAAAAACATACAAGTACATCGTTACTTCCACATACAGATGTACATAGTGCCTGGCGCAGGCGATGCGAGGTACACGACCGCTGAAAGAGACGACTTTCATACAACGGTCTATTTGAATGGCTTAAATTCACCGTGACTTACTTAGCGTCGCTCAACTACCAAGGTATGAATCGCTAACATTCACAAAATTGCTACATTTATGCTAAGAATGTACGAAAAAGTAAGACAAGGAAGTAACTAAATATTTTGTTTATCTTTTATCAGATTTCTGAATAAATTTACTAATTTTAAATTACACTAACTCAGTTTAAATAGTATTCCAAAGGCGCTTAGCCATTTCGCTATTGGCGCTTACAAAATTATTGTTATATTACTAATAATGTATTTTTAACGGCATGTTTCTCCGGATTTGCTTTTAATATTTTAATTATTGGGCCTCCTTTAATTTTATCATAATAATTATAATAAATTCTTTTAAAATATGCACCCTATGCATAGTTTAGTTTCGATCCAATAATATGTATGTAATAGCACATCGGAGAATTCACAATCATTGTTTTGCAGAATTAGCAAAACCGCGAGTAAGTTACAAATGTATATTGAACATTGCAAATGGTCATTGTGGCAAGCCAGGTGGCAAAACTGATAACAATACGACAAATTATATTACATAAATTTGTTTCCATGTTCTATGTTGTGCTATGTTTCTAAATTAACAATGATTAAAAATAATATAAGCTGTAGTTAATATAGAGAACGTGGGATAGTTTACATTATTATTTGGATAATATTGTTATGTAGGGTGAGCGGAATGGGGTGAACGGACAAGTATAAGAGCTCACAGAGCTATCAGGCATGTACAGGCCTGGCCGACATAAATATCTGACAGGCAGTAAATGGAGGGTCACTTTTCATTCGTCATCCCCAAACACTATATCAACCTATACCTCTATATTCGATACGTTTCTAAACTAACCATGCTTTAATAAACGAAATAATTCTTAAATGGATCGACGTTTGTTACTAGGTAACCCCAAAACGGCTTTATAGATTTGCATGAAAGGCACAGAAATAAAACACAGTCTGGAAGAAAGCAGGGACTAAAATTAAATACTGAACAAATGTGAGAATCCGCAAAGAAACAATAGTTTTTTTTAATAAACCTTAACTAATATGCAAGTAACAGCTAGAACTAAATAATTTTAAACTAACTAGCGATTGTGCCTTCAACAATGCAAGACTATTTTAAAATAAACTTGTGGATCAAGTGATCACTTATTCTAATTAACACTTAAAAACTATATTTTGTGTTCGATGCGAACTGGAAGGACCTCTGCAAGGTCTCATACAAACCGGAACCTATACCGAAATACTAGTGAGTGACGCTGGGATTTTTAATTAGTTTAACTTAAACGACCAAAGTTTTAATAAATTGAGTTAATAAAATAATTCAATTATGAATTCCCTAAATGTTAGAAGGTATTTCGTGCGTCCGAGTCCGCAAATTATTTCTAATATCTAATAAGGACGGACAATATTACACCTCGGAGCGTCATAAAAGAGAATCATGGCCGGGGAAGGTCTTCCCGGTAATCTCGTATATCGCATTAGAGCAGAACTCGGACCGAAGAAGTCCATACTACACATGTTACAAATGTTACCTTACACTACTTTATTGCTTACTACTCTTACTTACAATTGTTAACTTCACTGGAAATCTTATTTCTTAGTTCTTTTAGTGTTAATTGTAATTGTAGTTATATTTTATTGACTTTATTCGAGAACTAGCCTCCACCTCCAGCGCAGTCGGCACGGAATTTTAAAAAAATTTACCTCTGTCTTCTTGCAGATTAAATTCTACATGTATGCCAAATTTCAGCGATATCCATGAAGCCGTTCCGGAGATACATTCAAACATCCATCCATCTATTTAAACATTCGCATTTATAATATTAGTAAGATTATAAACTTAACGCCTGCATAAATCGAGGCTGTGTGTTACCGTAGTAGTTTCAGGATAAAAAACGTTCTTGTTTGATTTTTCATTTTATCCTATTACATGTTGTGTTTTTCTGTTTGATACAAGAGCATTGGTGGATGTTTAAATTAAACCAATGCTTATGGCATTTCGTTGAGGAATTTCCATTTTTAACAAAGTTGTTGTTAACTTTTATATTCGTGGAAACAAAGCGGCGGCGTTCTCATTGTTTATACTTCCACCTCCACAAACATTCAATGTTGTTTTTCTTTACATTTTTGTTTGCAAAAATTGGAACCGTGGTGTGGCGTCAGCGCGCTGTTATATTGTTGATGACTTTTGTAGAACATTGTTTAAGTTTTGTGATTTTTTATTCGAAAAATGAGTACCTTTTTTTTTAGATATTTTGTGTATTTTTGTAGACATTTCCAATCAACATATCATTAATAAAAAAGAATTAAAAAAATGATAAAACATAATTAATGGAAATATTTGTAAGTATATTTCACAGATTTAAATTGTCCCGAACCTTGCAACTCTCGTTTCCACCATATCCATATTTTACTCATATACAGCATGTATCTTTTTAATATTTAAATAATCAATGTAATCAAATAACCCGATTAATGGCTGGCACAGTTTGTAAAGTTTTAAATTTACACTAAAGAACAGTATTTAAAGATGTGCGTGTGGAAAGTAATTTCCAAGCGGTATTGATCCTGTCGACGATCTTGTTGCAGATAACTTGTACACACCGATACTGTTGGCATCCAGCCAAAGCATTAGCCTAACAGATTACACAAACTACGAATAACTACGTATTTACAAAACATCATGTAATTTATTCCTAAATAAAGTTCTGAATACTCAAGCAACTAAAGCGTAAACATATTAAAATTGCTTGATGTAAAAGAGACAAAGGCAAAAATCAGAATATACCAAAATGCAGATAAGTATTTTTTCGCACCTCAAAATATTGGCTTTCTTATAATTCGCTTTAGAGATGCAATACTTTTTGCAGGCTGGGCCAAGGTGAATGTTTATTTAAATTCTTTTGGATGAATAGGAGATTTATGTGAATTAATAATAATACTAAATAAGTAGCTTAAATTACTTGTTCGACAAAACGCGCCTAACATAAAAAGAAGATATAAAAACGATGAGAAATTCTTATATATCTCGCCTTAATTCAATTCTTATCTTCGCCGCATTTAAATGTTCCGCGTGGGTCGGAATATCCTTGGCCTCGATTTAATCTTAATTGTTTACATTTGACACATTTTCTACAAAGAAATTTCCCGCTACGTTTTATAATTTTTACAATACTTCGAAAACTGTTATAACTTTTTTTATTAAAATGAAATAACATTTTTACTACATTTTGTTATTTCTTCAGATCTATAAAACATTTTATTATTAAAAAAACATCGCTAAAATATAAAATACCAATCCCCAAACGTAATGCCATAATCTGATTAAAGTTCTTTAAATGCTCAAATAAATGTTTGACTAAAATATTATACAAGTAACGAAATGTTAAAAAATATGTATGCAACAATAGAATCTAAAAAAACACTAATGTTTCTATGAATCCTTTGCTGACAAAGATTCAAATAGTTCCGTTCAATAAGAGAAAAAATCAGTTGCAAATGTGAAAGCGGTGAATCGGATGTCAGGTAGGAGAGAGGCAAAGCATTCCGTTTGTCGGATAAATGAACGCAGCTCGTGAGAAATGAAAAAAAAGCTGTCGGAAGTGATCGTGTCACAACCTATTGCGGTTGTTGCGATCAACTGTTTTATTTTATACTATTAAAGTTAAATGAGGAAATTAAAAAGCTAAACACGAAGAACCGACTTCTTTTACCAACAAGCCAAAACAATGATTACTATACTTATTAAAATTTTAATTTGAGTATATCAATATATGGACGTCCGTTTAAAAATCCTTTTTTTATTTACTTCTCTCCCGTTTCCTTTGCCTTAGTCCACTTCGCTTTCTTTCATATAAGTTTAAATTAAACAAACAAATGTTATTACAAATGTACTCGTAACAACATGTCTCTCACAGAAACCAATAGATATTGTTATATTTTAATTCTCCTTTTTAAGGCTTTATTGTAATTTGGTAACTCATTTCAATTATTGGCAACGTTATTGAAATTCGATCTCTTAAAATCTTCTATAATAAAATTAATAATCAAAAGTATAGTATGAAATATTGAAAACAACGATAATACAGTTAATATTTAAATTATGCTTGATGAACAAGCAGGCGTGATAATTTGAACACGTGCCAATCCGGGAGATTACATCTGTTTTAAAATCGTAATTGGATCTTGAATTGTGTAAATAGCAAACAATTTGGGCAATCGGCGTGCGCGGTACGAGCGGAACACGAAATGCAATAAATTTGATTTTCCTTTATTGTGATTTCGGTAAGCGCACGTCGATCTCGATGCAGATTATTCAACCATACAAATTGCTTTATGACATTCGGTTCACAGTCAAAGTACTAAATAAAAATTTAGCTTTGTAAATCGTTCGCGATTTATTTGCACTATTGAATGGTCACATATTGGTTTTTGCAACGATTTAAATTAAATTTGTGATATAAACAAAATCATTTAAAGTCTTCTTGTTACATAATACCTAAATGAAACTATTGATTACATTAGTTAAATGAACGTGATGAACTAGAAGCAGAACTAAAGAAAAATGAATGTCTCATACAGAAAAATGCGGTTCCTCTGGTATTGTTGATGTCCATGGGCGTCGTTGAACACCTCGGTGTTCCCGCTGCTCGTTTTCCCCCTTCTGTTATATAAAAAAAATAATATTAAGTGGAATATAACAATATATTTGAAAAATGAGATTGTTACATTTCATTACTTTTAATCGAAAATTAAACAACTCTACTTTCTAACTAGCTAGAATATTAGAAATCAGAGTATTATCACAGGAAAAATATCGAATTAATAGAGACTCATTTCCATCATGTAAACAAACAACAGATTGAATCTTGTGTAATTCACTTGGAACATTTCAAATTGATTTTACATCAGAAAGTTGCTTTCAAGCACAAAATTCAATGTAGCCTCAACTTCCTTACACCTGGTGAGTGGAACGAGCGAGTTAGACCGCACTGCGCCACTGCCGACAGCTCACCAACAAAAACTATACTTTATAGTTCGATCTTTGTTTTCACACGAATTACTAGAGTTTATTAAAACGCTACAATACGTAACGCAAACGCATATGCCCCGACAAGCAAACAAATCTCCATTTAATAGATCTTAGCATATGTTTACGCTTCTTTTGTACATTCTTTTTTTGATCGTATTAAATATTATTTATCTTTCGCTATCATTATTATGAACGTCGTTGAAACTTTTATAGATTCAAGTTCGATGCAAGTAGTTTAATTGTTGCTGATAATTTTACTCATTTATATTTTGCACGTTGAAAATTTTGTCCCCGCGCTGTCGTTCTGCTAATTTCTTGGAAAACGTTTGCAAAGTTTGAAACAAACTTGATGCTACCTGTATTCATTTCATTTTAGTTTCGAAACTGAGTTTGTATATAATTATATTTCTGGCACATCGTGAGGTAATCATTTTTAATTTATATTGTATTGATAAAATAAATAAAGCAGCTTTATATGGGATATGTCTTGTAGCAAAGATGAGGTAATAGTCAAAGTAATTATATTCTGTGATTTACTTCACATTGTAAATCATCCTGTATTTCAGTGTTTTCCTACTGTTTTAAATGTAAACACTTTAAATGCATAACTAAACCATGAAGTACATTAATACTTTGATATAACAGTATTCAGTTTAGCAAGCATCGGAATATTAAACGAGCTGTAAAGGATCTTATTGAGTTAGTGCGAGTGTTGCTTGCCTCTCACAGACATCGGATACTGGTTTCTCTTGAATTTAATTCAATTTATTTGTTAATAGATAAGCCATATGCAACGTTTTTAGTAGCTGATTTACGCATTCGAAATATTTTATTCCATACCACAGTATAACCAAACAATTTTTATTTTCATTAAAAAATATAAGCACCATTTTGTTTGAACTAAATATGATCATCACCTATTCTCATACTCTGATATTCCAAGCAACAAATTTTATGAAACATTTAGTAAACTAGCAGTGGAATTTTTCTATCTTTATTAAAAAGAAAACTTCGTTTGTGTAATACAAGTGAAAAATTTGCTGCACCAAGGATTCATAAAGAAGAGTTAGTGTCGGGCGAGGAACATATCAAGCCATTTATTACATTACCAACTAACTCGCGGGAAGAAAGTCTGATAATAGGTCTTCGAAAAGTGACCAGAAATAGACAATATATTTATGATCTGCACAACTATTGTATCGAAACTATGTCTATATTTCATTTTATTAAAATTGAAAACAATAATGTCTATAAACATTCTATTCCACACAAAAATATTGGTACAAAACAGATTACGATACGATAAGTCGTAAAAAAGAAAATTGTCATTGGAAAGTTATATTTGGTAATGCTAATGGCCATCTCTTTTGTAGTCTTATTTATTTATCTAATCATGTTTATAGCATAAATTTAATTCCTTATTACAAAAATATTCCCACAGTATATTTAAAAAAAAATTCAAATTGTGAATGGCTGAATGAAATGTTTTGGTCTGAAGAGAGCTCGGTTAGAAAAGGCCTCCTTTCATAGCTTAAACTAGATCCTTTCATGCAGCCATGGAACAAGAGCCGCCAATCTAGCTTAGGTAACAACCTACAAATTCTTAGAACCTAGCAATAGACTCTCTATTTCACTCATATATCCTATAGTGTTTAATACACATGATAAAATGAATAATATTACTAACATCAGTTTATATCAAAATATGAAAAAAAATTAATTAAATTATTCAAACTTTCGTGAGACATTATACTAAACTGATATATAAACACGGCTAAACACTCACGTATATTCGTCCGGTGGCGGCACCGACTAGTTTCGACCCCATCGGGGGCCCTTCATCAAGATGAGTGGTACTGGTATTATTTCGCGGACACGGCCCGTCGCTCTTAATTTGTAGAAACTATGCGTTCACTTGTAACATTAAGAATTACTTTGACATTGTATTTCTGTATGCAATGAAACAAATGCATGTCATATAAATTGATTATCCCAACGCTTCGAAACTAACCAGACAAATAGAATTGTCGAAGTCTCGAGTGTAACAGGAACAACGCAACAACTCCCCTGAATTCATTATTAAATAAAGAACTTTCACAAAAGCTCGTTCGAATGCGAATCATCAGCAATATATTGTTGAGGGGTGAATGAATAACGTTTGTTTATGCAAAATTATATTTGAAAATTTTGCCAGATATTTGTTTTCTTTTCAACAACTTGTAACGTATCCGCAATCCTCATTTTCATTTATATACAAGTTACCATAAATATGTTGCTTATTCAATCTATAACTCTTCGCTTTAAAAAATCTATACAATATGAAAGTTTAAAATTTTCTGTTGCAAGTTGTTGGCAAGAAACTTGACTCGAGTACGTCGCTACTGACCCATTTATTGGTTAAGTTGGTGATTGATTGAGAGAGCAATTTAACGTACCTCAAATAGCTATCAAGAAGGTCCAATCAATGCGACGTCCCCATTCGACGATATTCGTCTAATTAACGAAGTTACGCTAATGGGGTTACTGCTCTGAGATACGAGGTCTCTAATCATCTAAAGTGTGATTAATTACTTCTTTCATTTCTATAGTTTTTGTTACTGAGCGATAATATTCCGGTATATTTTATTGTGATAATTTAAATTTATTGAGAATTATTATTATTATTATTTATATATACCACTGTCGTTATCATATACTATAACCACTGTCGTTGGCATTTTCAAACATTTTTTTTTGACAGGAAATATTTTGTTTTGTACGTTATTCAGCACTTTACTTGTAGATTATGAAACAGGCCCTTAATCTTTGTTTTTGTTAAATTTGTCCGGAAATAGTTATTGTTATATTTTTATAAACATCGCTTAGAATAATAATTGGTCAAGTTAGAAATAACTTTATTTGCAAAATTAAAATAAATTATTGCATATTTTAGTTATTTCAAACAATAATGAGTTTGATAGTGAGAATTGAATATATAAACGTATCAATAATGTCAATAACATTACGATTTCACAAAAAAATACTTAAAGATAATAAAATTTAAATATAATTAAATATTATAGATTTTAATTTTTCTTGAGAATAATTATTTAATTGTCCGAAGTACGTCAATACATGTAAAAATATCGGAAATTTAGTTGGAACTAGAATAAATTGGTACGCTACATACGAGTATTGGCTGAATGCGCTCTAAATTATGTATGTCTGAATTAATCGAGCGTATACTTAACTGGCAATTTACTTTTCCCGCTTCAATGTTGCATTTATCTGAATACATTAGCATGATTTTAATTATATTGAACGTGATATTTGATGCCGTGAGTTTCAAATACATTGATATATAAGCGATCACTATATTAGCATCACAAAGTTTATTTTTTATAGGGGAAGGGGGCAAACGAGCAACGAATCGCCTAATATTATTTGATCCGACGCCCATGGACATCCGCAATGCCAGAGGAACCGTAGATCCGTTGCCGGCCTTTAAGGAAGGTGTACGCTCTTTTCTTGAAGGCCCCTAAGTTAAGTGGAGTTGTAAGATTTTATATGTAAAATGTTAACTTTTTCTAAGAAAAAATCCGTAAATATGCGCAACGTGAACTGTAATCTTTCATTACAACATATTTGCTGTCTTACTCAACATCACTTTAGAATACTTCATGTTTACGTCGCGAGTACTCTCCGTTTCCATCTATCCTTAAATAATGGTTTCCGACATTTACATTGCTGTTAGTAAACGCGCGTTACTATACAAAATGTATCCTTTGCGTTCCAACTCGACATCTCCATTTGTTAGCGTTTACGAGGATTTAAACTGTAAGAATAGCCGGCAAACAAAGTTGTATTCATTTGTTTTATTTTCATATTAATTTTTAGAATTAATTTTTGCTATTAATTATAACAAGTGAAAAACTATTTTTTCACTTGGTTGGCTACTTTTATTTTTACTATTTAAGTGTTAATTTCTTGTCTTCGAATTTGATTTCAACACTTTAAATAATCGTTAAAATTGCCCTTTTTCGTTTGATTTAAGTTCTTAATTTGTTGAAAGTCGCGAAATAATGGAAAAACATTAAAAATAATGTCTCTGATCGTATTTCGCTTACGCTGAGCTGCTTCCCGTTGAATAATTAATCCTTTGAAACTTAAGGATATTTTCGTTATATCGTTATTTTAAATGTATTTTATTAAAAATTGATCCAAATGAAAGACGAAATAGAAATGGGATGATTGCAAATTTTACTTGATGTCGATTTTATTATGATAAACATAATTTTACATTTGGTTATTAATCCGGAAGTATTAACTTGTTGTACTACTTGTGTGATAACTTCAATATTTATTCAGATAATGGATATGTTCAACTTTAATACCTACTTTAGTTTTGAAACGTTCAGAAACATATTACAAAGTAGTTTCTCCATACATCATCAAATGTTTGATCGCCGAAGTAAACTTAATATTAATTCTCTTATTACAGATTATGTTCAATCAAATTCAGTGAACCGACATTTAACTTAAAACGATAATTAATATGAAGCTTCCAAGTGATACATATCGACAAACATACAAAGTGAACATAGTTCAAAGGATGTTTAGTCACAAATACTTAAGGTATTTAGGACGGATTCCATTCAAAACGCTAAGTTACGAGCCACAAAGTGCTCGCGGCGAATTTAAGTCATTCTCCCTTTATGTCGTTTGAAAGTCTCTTTACACTGTACGTGCTCTTTTTACTACATTTTTGGAGTTCATTAAAATGTGGAACATCGAATTTAAGAAGTACGATGCAATTTTTGTGTTTGAAAGATATTTAAAAAAATAAACATTGGTTTGAAATCTAGGAAACAGTAAAATAACAGACTTTTGTTTCCCCAAATATACTATAAGAATACACTATTTAGTTAATCACGTGTTTTAAGCCTATGGCAACGATTCCTGTCTAATACCAGCGTGCGATAAAAGGGTTGATATAATATGTCAATTTTTAACATAAAATATAATCAAAACATTGTTTAAGTTTTTATAGTTAGACTGTTTACTTCATGTTAGTGAATACGACAAATTTACTTTTATCTTCGGTTAAATAATTCTGATGTTATATTGATCCCTCTTAGTTTAAAGCGGGCCACGTTTATGTTGGGGTGCAGCGATGTCATTACAGTCGGGTATCGGCTCCCGGGGGTAAAGACGCCATAACTTCTCATAAATGTCTGATCGGCGGCCGACATCTTTTATCCAATATCTACATTACACGCCAATGCATTTTTAAACTAAAGAAAATTTAAGTTTTAAAACATCTTACCAATATTATAAATACAAATGTTTAGATGCATGGATATTTGTTATAATGTATCTCCAAAACGCCTCAACGGATCTTGATGAAAGCACAGATGTAGAACATAATCGGTAAGATCGCATAGGCTACTTATTTAGTTTTTGTTGATTCCGCGCCGATAGAGTCGCGGGTGACAGCTAGTATTCATAAATCATTCAATAATAAGAGTAACTATAAACTAACGAAGTTCACATTGTGACGGTGACATACAGATCATTGTTATTGGAACAATCCATTAGTGGAATGTTCAATAGCGGCGCTGCAAACGGGAACATTCAGCACTTAAGTCACATACTTTGTCTTCGCGCCCGTACTTTACAACTAGTCACGTCTCCGACGTTTATTACTGCACCTACTTTGTCCCACTTACCCGCCCCGCCAACTGTGAACGCAATAAGCGATGTACCATTTTATACATAGAGTACTTTTAATTATCTTCTTTATTTGTTTTCTTCTCATTAAATAGAACTATAACAGTCTAAAATGTAACTAATAATTCACAATTTAACGACTCGAAATTCACTATTGATCTATTTATTCGAATGGTCTGATACATTTTAATTATAGATTTCAAACAACTAAGTAGGTTTTTTTAGTAACCGCTCTTTATGAACATCTACAACAGAAATTGTGTATTGCATGCGTTGCCTAACTTTATTGTAAAGTTTATTCTAACCTTGCTTATTACATCAATAGTAAAGAAGCAGCCATGTACTGACTGCATGCTCAATTACAACTCGTTTGTCGTACAATAAATATTATCAACACGTCCTCCGTCGCCGCCCGGTGCCGCCGGTCGTCGTTGGAGTAACGCCAGTGCCATGTTTGTTAGCGACTACTATTAATCCTGTCAGTGTAGCCGCGTGGCCGCAGTATAAGATATGCTAATTGTAACATCTGATAATAATAAGTGTCTCAGTACAGAGGATATTTAATGATCAAATAGTAGGTAGATTAATATAACAGGTTCGTAATGTCTTTACAAATAAATCAGTCCACCCGTTGACCCCGCCTTTTATTGACGTTCCTTACACTGGCGACGAGGCGAATACCGCGCGATATAAGTAAAAAAAAAAGTTAAACACTTGTAAACATGTCGATCGGAAAATTGGAGCCGTTTGATTTAGGCAGCAAACAGTGGCCGGCGTATGTCCGTAGGGTTCAACAATTTATAATACTGAACGAGATCAAGTCGCAGTTACGAGTGTCGCTGCTCATAACGGTCGTCGGTGACGCAACATATTCGCTGATGTGCGATCTGTGTTCGCCGGCGCTCCCAGAGGAGAAGACATTTGACGAGCTTGTACGTTTGGTGTCGGAACATTTGGAACCGCAACGTTCGGAAATAGCGGAGCGCCATGTATTCAGACTGCGCAGACAAGAGGTCGGTGAATCGCTAGCTGACTATTTAAAAGCGCTTAAACATTTGGCAACGACCTGTAATTTCCGCGAGGCTCTGGAAGAAAACTTGAGAGACCAATTTGTGTCCGGACTCGCTAGCGAAGCGATGCGCTCGAGGATTTTTGCTGAAAGGAGCATCCGATATAAAGAGGCGGTGGAGCTGGCGTTTGCGCTAGAGGCTGCGGAGAGGCACACGGGGGTAAGCGCCGTCACGGGCGCGACGGCAACCTCAGGTGCGGGCAGCGGTGGAGAAGCGGCGGTCGACGGCCTGCATAGGGTTAGCGCACAACGTGGCAGGGGACGAGGTGCAAAGGTCGGCGGCGGCGCAGGGGAGTGCGGGTGCAGCGCCGGCGGTGCGGAGCGAGCGGACGGCGCGGACGCGGGCGCGGGTGGCGGCTTGCGGGATTTGGGCGGTGCAGAGCGCTGTTGGCGCTGTGGGAAGCCGCACCGAGCGGACCGATGTAGGTTCGCGCAATATAATTGTGATGAGTGCGGTAGGCGCGGGCATATAAAAGTAATGTGCAAAGAACTGCGTGAGCGTGGCCGTTTGAATGGCAGCCGCCAAAACTTCGTTAGTGATGTAAGCTCGGACGAAGATTTTTTTAATATTAATGTAATGTCTGAAGATGACGATTCTTTTATATTACCGTTGAATGTAGACCGACGGAAATTAGATTTTGCATTAGACACGGGTAGTAGATTTTCAACAATTAGTGAGCAGTGTTATTGGCGTTGGTTCTCACACAAGCGCATAATGAGAGATAATGTTACGCTACGAAGTTATGTTGGTTCACGAATCAAAACCTTAGGATTTATTTCGGTTGTGGTCGCTTTGAAGGGAGTTAAAGCCTATAACATTTCGCTGTATATAATTCGGGATGGTGGGCGCCCTATCATAGGAAGAGATTGGCTTCGCTCATTAAAAATAAATCATATAAGTTTCCCGGGAAACAATATTAACAATAAGAGATTCGTGACGCGACCGGCTGTTGATTGTAATGTTCATTCAAATTGTTTACAGCTTAGTGCAGGTCGACCGCGGGCCGTGCGCACGCGTCCCGGTCCGTTTACACTTATGTGTCGGACCGCGAGAATGTTCTAGAGAATTTCTGTTTTTATTGATTTATGGTTAATAGGCTTAATTTTTTTAGTCAGATTTTGGGTTTTGGGGTTATATGACTGAAGGTTTAGTAAATATAAAATGTAAATTGTAATTGTATCGATCGCACTGTATGGGGATTTATTCACAGCGTTAGGGTTGTCAATCGATAAAGCGAGAAGGCGATTGTGATGACATATGGTCCCAGGCGATGTTCATGTAATGCAACTTATTAGTCATCGTGTTAAAACGTTATATACATTTGGGAATTAAAAATTTTACGTTTGAAAATTTTGTAAAATGGGTTATCTAATATTGTAAATGTTCATGTTAACGTTCAAGAATTAATAAATTGTAATGTTTTTGTTTTCCCAAACTAAGTTACTTTATAAAAATTTTTTTGGACTTGTCATGCGTTAAAAAAAATAATAATAATAAGAAACGATTTTTTTTTCTATTGTTTACAGTTCCGAGAAATCAAGATAGCTAGTACAATTGGTTGTTTTATATAAATTTTCTTTTGTTGGTTGGGTACCCTTAGAGAGAGGGAGAGGGAAAGAGGTGTGAAAAGCAGTTAAGTAGAAAGAATATTAGTATTTGTTCTGTATAGTATGTATTTGTGTACATGCATTAATTTTGTGTAACTTTCATATTAATGGATTGGTCTTTGTAAGATGTAAGTCGTATTTGGTGATAAAATTATATTTAGTTTATTATGTGTTTATAAGTTTTGTGATAGCCCTATTTTAGAAAGGGGGATATGTAACATCTGATAATAATAAGTGTCTCAGTACAGAGGATATTTTATGATCAAATAGTAGGTAGATTAATATAACAGGTTCGTAATGTCTTTACAAATAAATCAGTCCACCCGTTGACCCCGCCTTTTATTGACGTTCCTTACACTAATAACATTGTATTACGTCAAACATACTCTAAAGCCAACAAGTAAAGATTGGCACCGTCGTTATATTCTTGAACCTATTGAGCCCTGAACCCATTTCCCAATGTCGTGCGGATCCTCAAAAGACCAGTATCAACAGTATAGGAGTAAGAACGCCACTTCGAACTGTAATTAAATTAGCAACACTTTATTCATCATTTTCAAAATATTTAAGAGGCAACTTTACTGAACTTTACACTTCTGTATTATATTCCAAAATTCCTTTAATTGATGGCTTCTTACAACTCTCTTAATTTGCTCCTATTTCACTTTTAACTGCTCAAATTACATCGTGCGTCTTAATAATTTAGAAATTAAATCAACTTATTACATGGAAACCAAAGAACTGTTATAAAGTTTTTCGTTACAATGAAAACAAGTGTAATAAAGGAAAGAGAAAGTTGGAATATTATTTTTACTCGACCGACGAGAGTTCTGTTCTGAGTAATATTTTCACGTTTATTTTAGTATGTTTTTAATTATGTCGGTTTGTAAATTAATTACATTGTGTTCCAGTGTAGCTTGCTAACTTTGATGAGTGAAGTATCAGCCGTTTCTCATTTTTCTCGGGAGTGTCATAGAGCTACAGGGGATTCACTGACTTTTTGCAATTTTTATTTGTTTATTATTATTTTAGAGTCAAACGTAAACATATGCTTAAACATCTGAATCCTGACGAATGTGTTTTTCCGAAGATAATGTAGAATTAGATTCATATAATATATTATATATTGAAAGTAACATTAGTTAACGGTTTACTCGACTTCCACGTATCTGTAGATAAAGTTTAGTCATCGCGAGGGGACAAAGAGACCGCAGTAAACAGCAAAGCCAATTGCGTCTAATTTATTGCGTAAACTTTGTTCGCTACAGCTTTGAATCCCTTATTATATAATTTGTAAAAAGTTACATATGTTTATATAACATAACTTCCATTTCACGAAGTAGTAGCTATATATTTTATGCATCACAACATAGAGGGGTAGACATAGACTAAGCATTTCTACATAGGTCGAACGTTCACTTGTCTTTTTTGCGTTTAACTAGAAATAGGATTAGGTTCCTAATCTCGTTAAGAAGTAAGTTATAGACTAATCTTGAATTAGGACTTACAAGGTAAGGAACATTTTGTCTGACTTCAACTACAAATGGCATCATTCAGTGGATTATTAAGATCTATTTGCTGCTCGATTGTATAGAGATACAAACAACTATACTAAGAATGTTATTCTAATAAATTATTTATTTAAATCGTTAGATATGTACGTTTACTCGGAGGAAGAAAACAAGCAAATAATCGTATTTATAATATTGATTGTTTATGGTATTTCAAGTAACTTATTGATATAAGACATTCACTTTATAATTACTAGTAGTTGCGTGCGACTTCGTCCGCGCGGGAATAAAAAAATCTAGTAGTAAGCATAGCCTATGACAACCTTCCAAATTAGTTTAGTCCAGTAGTTTCGGAGTATATTCAATACACACAAACGTTCAATCATTTTTTTCTTATATACATATAACTACATTAAACTTGAGTTTGGTATAAAAAATTCATTATCCATATTCTTTCCCTGAAGCAATATCTGACCTTTTTAGTCGTAGAACTTTGTCCCTGATACTTTATTACGGACTTTGATATTAAAATATAAAATAATCAAAAGGAGTAATAAAGCTTTAACAACGTAACGCTTTTATCCTTTTTTATCTAAACAAAATTATTCATGATTACTTTCTTTTGAAAGGAAACTCGATCGTAAGAAAACGCTTTGTTGGATAACTTTAATTGGTGGTACAGTCACCAACAAAGTACACAACTTTTGTTTTTATTCATCATAAAAATAGTCTCATAATGTGACAGATAGAAAACATCAACTCTCGTATAACTGCCATTCATAATACTTTGTGCTAGACCTGAACAATATCATTTTGTTGTTGCAATTACAAAAGAAGATTAAAAGCATTAAAGCAAATAAAATTTTCAAAAGTAATCTAGTATAAAACTTATTAAATTAATTTTGATGTTGACTGTACTTAAAACTTCGTACAATGACGTAGAAAACATCTTTGGAAATATTTAATTACGATGATAATTTTATTTGTTAAAAAGACACGCTTAAGATAAAATTGTAACTAGTTCTAGGACATGCAGACCGATAAATTTTCAAGTAATGCTATTTACTTAGCACAAACGTACACCAAATATTAATACCTTTTGTAGAAAAAGGCGGGAGACTGACATAAAACTGAATCTTTATTTCAATAATCTGGTCCTTCGGGAGCTCACCTTTCTAGAGATTAGTTTAGCAAATGTAAATATTGTATCAAAAAGAAGTACTCCAAGCAACCTTTCTCTTTGTAAACTATAAAAAGGATTTACTTTGCCAACTCAAACAAGTGTTAAAAATATTATATTTTTGTTTGAAAAATCCAATAAAATTCTTAATTCTCTGATGAGGTTTTCAATCATTATTTTCTATTATTGCCCAAAAATTTTTAACTTTAACGATTTACAAAACAATTATTTCTTGTCTGGATTAAGACGATTTGATAACATTATTGATTGAATAATATTATTCTGCTACTCAATGTTGTTACGTGGTGTCTAGAGGAATGGAAATGGTTGACTTTAGGATAGTTAAAGTTAAGTAATGAAGTTAACATCTTACAACTTATACTATTTAGATGTGCTTTAAACAAGGACGTGTCTTCAGCGCTGCAACACGGGTATCCTTTCAGTAGCCACCTGCTTTCAGTAATTACTGCCGAGTGCAAGATAACACAGTGGCTAAAAGGCTAGTTATAATAAAAATACAACTTTAAATTAGGAAAAGAATTTAAAGAAAGCGAAGAAGTTAATATTAAATTATCGAACTTTCTTACGTTAGTGTTAAAAAGTATACGGACGGAAAAAACTTTTATAAGTTTAAAAATAATTAATTCAATATTTGATGTTTTTGTGTGTGTGTGCGTGTGTGCATGTGTGTTGTCTCGGCTATCATTAAATTTTAAGAGCGAAACACTTGTATGAGAACATGATTCTTAGTTTCTTAAAGAACAGTAATTGCAATATTAATTTAATACAGGTAATACAACAGTGAAAACTCATCGTGTTAACATAAATCAACACATAACATACTACAGAAATTCTAGAACTATATTGTAGCTACATAAGTGCCAAGCGCGGTGTGTTATCACATCCAGCCTTACGACACAATAGCGTGTTACATTTAATATGCTATTTTCCCTTCTAATGACAGATTGCATAATCTTCTTTATACTATCAGAAAATGATTCCCCGGAGGAAGAATTTGATTCGCGGAAAAATTATTAAAGGCCTCGTGACTTCTCAAATATCAATTTATTTATCTCTTTCAAGTCTCGATAACATCAATCTTAGTATAAAATATGTTTACATACAATTATTTAGAAACAGTTAACGAACCAAACATTTCCCTAGCAGTTTTTGTTATTTGTTCTATTTTATCGAATGCCAGTTAATATATGAATGAAGAGATAAATTTGTTAGAAAATATTCTATTTCGAAATCGTTATAAAACAATTATATAATAAAACGAACTTTATGTAAGGATTTCGCAATGTAATAATTTGGGTGCACGGACGCGAAGGCGCGGCGGCGGCGTGAAGATCTAAAAGCGTATTCATGTTCCCACTCTAATGTACGTGGCATTGTTTTGTTCGTGCGAATGGACACCTAGGGCAATTAGTCTACTTCCCCGGTTTATTGTGTAAGCTTTAAAATACAATACCAGTTACTGCAGCGAGTCGAATCGAGTAAGGCTTTGAAGGTTTTCTTGTATTGAAAGGCATAGCGAGAGTTGTTAGTAGTTACCCTTTTAAGGCACAGACTGAAACGTAAATTGGTCCATGACATAATAACGAACGATTATAAATTCTCTGAAGAATAGTATTCGAGTGTAAAGAACGGTTATTTAGAAGCTTTGTAAGCACTTCTTGCAGATTTTTTTAAGAATAGTCTAATTATAATTTCAATTGTGAACTGAAAAATGTTAAGGGACAAAATAAAGCATTGGTCTATGTAATACATCACGTCAATTTAATCCTTATCGCAAATGGTCCGTATTAAGGAGCCGAGGCTTAAATGGGCCGTAACGACAGACATTCGCCTCGGCCCCGATCTAATCTAAACTGTCCGGATTCCACGCGACTTCTACACCTCAATATCGAACGATTTTCCTTCCAAAGAATTCTACAATCAAACTAATTTTGTTTGCGAAATTACTCGTAAACTTGAAAGAAATGAAAGAGAAGTTTCTTTATATTCAATATTTTTTACAAATCTCCAATAATCATATATTTTAAGATTATATTTGTGAAGTAATATCAATCTATTATAATTTGGTTAGTGTGAGATAATTAAACTAAATCTCCTGGCAGTCAGAGCTTAAGGCTATATCGTATTAAACGATAAATCGAACGTACTATAGAGTATAATTAAGTTAACATAAACTTCGATTAAATTCTATTAACTTTGAACTTAAACAAAGTAAGCATACTTTGATAATGAGGTATTATTTTTATGTCTAATATTTCTTATTCGTATCTTTTCATGACGAAGTCAAAATAAACCGCATATTAAAATCATGATGTATACAAAATATAAGAAAGTTTTTTTGCCGTCTAGTGAAATATTATTAGCAATATTGTCGGAAGCAAAAGCAATATTACAAGATATATTTATTTATTGCACTAACTTTCCTTCTTCGAGAAATATATTAGTCTCCTGAGGCCTTTATGTGAATAATATGCCTTGGATAACACTACTTACCTAAATAATTGGTAATTATATTATACAACGTGCATTAATAAAGTGATATTTAACCTAAGCTTTAATAAATTGTTCGTAGCAATTTTATTATTATAACTAAGTACAATAACTTGGAAAAGCTTACAGAAGTTTTCTAGCAAAAGAAATACGCGGAATCTAACTAGTGCATGAATATGACGGACTGCAAAGTTTTATCAGAATTGGTGGAAAAAAATCCCACTCGAGCACGTCGCTGTTAACCCATTTATTGATGAAGGCTGTAGCGCTGTGATTGATGGGGAGAAATCGAATTGAGCCGCCTCGTGGCTGCCTGGCTAGCAGCGGGGTAATTGGTCATTAATCAGATTTGCAGATACCCCCTCGATGTAGACGTCACCGTGGATATCTTTATTTTTTTCTATAATCCAATGCTTTTAAGTCTAATTAAAAATATTGTTCAAACTGAAAGCTCAACACTACCAATGATACTGTAGTTTTCACGTATTAAAGCCTTCGTGAACGGTGAATCGGTGGCTCTTAACGTGTTTAAATAGCATTTTATGCTATTAGATCTTATGCTATTGCAACTCGACCAAAATCATTTTCTCTGTAACAAGTGAAAAAGATATACAAATAAAACATCATTTACTAACTTTCACAAAATTTTGAAATAGAACTAGCAAAAAGAGTTGAAGTAAGAATTGGCCTGAACCAAGTGAAATATCGTAAAACTAAGTCCACAAGGTGAATAAACGTCTGAATCCAGTTTGCATAAAAATATCTTTAGTCTTCTTGACGTCATTAACGAGCGTGTTATAAAGATAAAGGCATTTTAAAAAGATTTATGTAAACTTTAAATGGTTTAAGATTACAATTTCTGCAGTAATACATAATTAATCTGCTTTGATGTGACAAAAATAAAAATGTATAAATTATTCTACTTGTAAGGTCGTTTGTTTGTTATTGTTAGTAATAGTAACAATCTTAAGCCAACGACTTTGCCCAGAATTAAAAGAAAAACTTAATAAGTCACCAATGCGCTTCTTTAGATAATAATCTGCATATCTCTGTACCAAATTTTATCCAGATCCCTCTAACCAGGTCGGCGATATCTACCGGCTAAGATAATCCACCCTACCAATGCAAACTTTTGCATTTTGGATATTAGTAAAATATAAAATTGTCCGCTGCTAAACTAATATACAATATTTAATATGACCGTATTTGTGGCAACTCTGAAGTAAAGTATAAAACCGTATTGTCAACACATAACAATAAAGTGACGACATTAAGACGCGACAGATGGCTCGCAAACGACATGTTATGTTCAACATAACTTACATACTATGTTACATATTTCGAGACGAATGTTATGAAATTATGTCTCCCTGCACAATCTCGCAAGGAAATAATAAATATAACTTTATGTTATATTCATGTATGTTATAATATGGTGTGTATGTGTTTATATGTCGTATCTTATGTGTGATAGTTTATCTGTCTGTGTCGACAGTCGTACTTGTATTGGCACTTATTGCTATCTTTGTTTTGTCAAGGAGATTGACAGGGATGACAATATGTGACAACGTTGCATTCGAAACTCACAAGTCCAAAGTTACTTAACGTTTTAACTGAGTACGTTTGTTCAAGTATCAAGAAGGGTTATAAAGCAAATAGATACGACGTAATACAAGGTTGATTTAGGATGTATGTTAAGATTTAGAATAAATAACTGGAATTTAAATAGAAATGACCTCATAACAAATGTTATTGTTCTCTTCAATGTACGGCTTAAACAGTTTTATAAAATTATCTCTAAGATGATTTGTTGATCTGTGCGAATGTTTTATAGCAATTTAAAAATCAAAATTAATTTGTTTAGGAGTAAAATTAATATTATTATATCATTACTATTCTTCGATGGCTTGGAGACTAAATCACATCGCGGTCAGCGTGACCCGACGGCTGCGACAAAACGTTAAAATTATACACGATTGATTTAATAATTTATTTATGTCATATTTTTTTATAAAATACTATTACTTCGCTCCACAGTCATCTTCATTATCCATTCAGAAAAAAACAAACACTACTTAGTGAAATCATTTAGACAAAAACGCAATTGGCTTAATTAAAAGCGAAGTCCAAGTAACATCTAAATGAACAAGCATGGAGGCCGAAAGACGAAAATAGATTCTTTGAAATCCGCTCTTCTGAAACCTGGCTACGCGCTTCTGTAGCCGCTATTGCTATATCAAAATCTACGAGAGCGCTACGCCGTCTTAGTACGTATTACAGCTGTGCTAAACCTTCAATCAGTAGGTATATTGTAATCTATATCACTTAATGAAGGTTGAGTTCTAGGTTTACGCTAAGTATACAACATAATGTTTACGCTAACGTTATATGTGTCGCGGGGGAGTAAAATCCTGATATACATGACTAGTATATTATGTAACTAAACTCTGTGGTCCTTTAAACTGCAAGCAACTGTTCGTTGGCTCATTCAAACATTATATAAAAAGAGAAAGTTAGCATATAAGAAAATGTGGGACATGACTTAGCCACTATCTTTCCACATAATCATATTTTTCTGCGGCGAAGTATGAATAAACCCTTCGATTTTTCTCCGTCAGGAATATCCTTGATTTATTACGGTGAGACCTCGCAGTTATTTCATAACCGTTTTGCAAGTTTATTTTTGGATGTCTTATTTAAACATTCAAAATTAGTTAACACAATTTTATTTGCTTTATTATGTAATTAAAAATTTGTAAATTAAATTGATACACTTGAAATACAAGAAGTAAAACCAAATATTACCATAGTTTGACTTGTTTCTAGGTATATAATATGATGATGATAATTCATCATATTAAACTACCTTAAGAAAAAGGTTTGCAAGTCTATTTGTTCTTATTTTATTTTGAAAGATAAATATATATTTTTATACATTGATGCAAACACAGTATCAATTATCTAATTCTTATACATTTTTTTTATTCCACAAGATGGCAAACGAGCGAGCGGCCACCTGAAATCGCTGAAATAGCGAAGTGACCGTTGCCCATAGACATACGAAATTGCATACGCGTTGCCTACCTTAAATCGACGGAGGAGAGGATGCACAGAAAGAAAATATTTTTCCGTTCCATGCATCTTCTCATCCGGAAAGTCCACTTCCACTTCCCATCCTTTCCTTATAAAAAAAAGGGTGGGAAGGGAAAGAGGACTAATTTTGGCCTCCGGGACGCACACTCATCAGACGAAACGCGGAATAGCTTCCACTTGACGCCTGTCTTCAGTGTGGTCGAGGTATTTCAACGGGCGAGCCGGGACAATTCGTGCGAAGATGTTAAAGCGGGCTCTACCACTGTTAATATATCATATCATGATGTTGGTTGTATGCTCAAAATCAAATATTACAGTTAGCTTAACCGCATTTTGGACAGGTACATTATATATTTGGTATGCCACCAAAATGTTCCAATTTAACATTCTCAAAATAATCTTCAAGATACTAAAGAAACATTTTTATAAATTCACTAATTTAAATCATAGATGTAATTACATTAATTCATAACAAAGTATAGAAATTAGAGTGTTATAAAACAAAACAACATTTGATTACAGAATTTGTTCTTGATAAACTAGACAATAAAAACATAAGCCTCCAGTGAGATGTGCTATAAATTTAGTTCTAAAAGCACTAACATAGAAGCTGAAATTAGACTATCCATTTATGTCCCAAACTGTAGTTAAGTCGATATTGCACTCGATTACCTCTATAGCTTAAGTTAACTTAGGTGTTCTTTACCTACTTACTACACAATGTATAAAACTTTTAGATTGACTATGAGACTGAAATAATTTTTTCTATCTTTGCTTACATAAACACTGAAAATAGTATCGAATAAATCCTTAAAGAAAACAACGTAAAGACAAAACTATTCTCGTGTCTATGCATTGAAGTTGTTATACAAACTTTTACTATTCATCGTTTCATTCTTATGACGCAAAGTAACATTTGCTTACAAAAACATAAATAGATGGAGTACAATACAAGGAACAGTCGCAAAGTCAATTGTGTTGTAATTTATTGCGTAAACTATGAAGTTTGAATTCTTAGTTGTCTCAAAATTTAAATTTAATATTTTTTATGGAAATATTTAGTTTTTAAAGTATGCTAGGTTTATGTTATTGACTTTAAACTTATTATATCATACTTAACAAACTCCTCGATTTTTAAGTTAAACATGGAAATGCTTCCTATTTTCGTAGTTCATTTTATATCATGATGCATTCCAAATAGAATGATACATAATATTTTGTCACTTTTTCTTTCTAATTCTTGTAATTCTGCAGGTAACTGGCACGTATTGCAGTTTAAATCTATCGCCAGTATGTTTCGTTTCGTTCGGAAATTCGGTACGCGTGTTATATTTTTACAGCAAAAAGTAACCGTCGGGCTTTTAACGAAATTGCTTCGCGAATAGAATTCGTGTGGATTGTGTAAGATTTATTTTTGGATATAATATATAAGCATTCAGTTGAAATACTTACAAAGGTATGTGTTACATTATACAAGCGTTATAATGCACGTAATGGAGTTTGAAACATTAATCTTATCTTAGATTCAGTTCTAAGCGAATGTGAAAAAGTTAGTATTATCTTACAGAAAACTTTTACTTATTAAAGGTCACATATAGGAACTTTTTGAGTTCATCACGTTTCATCATAATATAATATTATAACAGAATAATAAACATTGATTAATTTTGAACAGAATTTTTTTGTTTAACGTGTTATACCGGGAAAAAGAATCACTCTTGGGAAATAACGAAATGGAATTTTTGTTCATATAAAAAATTACGGAAGTATGTTTTCCAAAGTATTGACATAATGCTGGAGCCTAATGATAAATCGCCTTTTTATGTTGCCTAATGTTCTTTCATAAATGATTACTTTCATCAATTAAATATGTTATATCACTCTAACTTATATTCACGAAAACCAGAAGTGACGTAAGATAACCATAAAATAATTATAGTACACACTGAAACCCAAAAGAAATACTTCATGAAGACAACGCTATAAGTATGTAAAACCGCACATCATTTTAATATTATAAGAAAGAGACAATGGAAACTTAAAAAGTAAAATCTTTGAAAAAAAATGAAATATTTCTGCATCTGCTTACTGAATCGTTTCCCGCAGTTATTTGTCTCCCGCCTTACATTTTTATTCAACCGGAAAACTGATAAAAAAAACGGTTACATCATAAACGGACCACCGCAATTTGTTTTCGTACAATTCTTTTAGACATTTAAAATGAATTTGTTTTTTCACAAAAGAACAGTTTTACTGATAACACTTTGTAGACAAAAAGCTTTTATGTATTTTGGAAATTTATTTGGCAGAAACAGAAATGGACATTCAAATTAATACACGCTCCAATAAAAGAACGAACCAATTTTCAATTACTAATTTTTTTCGTCACCTTTTTGCTTATTTTAAAAGTAGTAGCGTTTATAGTAAAAAACAAACATATACATCGTGAAGTTAGTAGTATTATAACACCCTTTCTTCAGAACCTAAACAATATGAATATAAAATTTCATCTCAAAAACGTTGATGGTTGAAATGATTTATTAGATATCGTAAGTTTTATGTAAAATTATATATTTTCACTTATAAAAGACAAGAAATTCTACATGAAATGTTACAATCAGAGACATTGATAAAGCAACAATGGCAATATCTTAAGGATTTAGAGGAGCAGAGATAAAAATATAAAATGATATCGTTCTTTTATACTCTAATCCTCTCATTACGTGGAAGAAATACGGCTCGTGTCTGGAGCTTAGTTATTCTGCTGCCGCATGTACCTTTACAAACGTGACTTAAATATATCTGGGTTTTTAAAACATTTTTACTTATTAACTAACTTTGATTACCTTATCTTTAGCTGAAAGATTGAAGATTTTAAATTCTTATTCATTCCAATTAATTCATGTTGTTGTAAAACAATATTTGTGCAAACATCTATACAGTGATTGTGAAGATATTAGTGTGTTTCATCTTGGCTTTGGATCAGCCGAACAAATTATGTTAAGAATATTTTGATGCTTAGACAAAGAATATCTTCGTTTTAACCATACGACGCCCACTACTGGGTATAGGCTTCTCCCGACACTCGCCACGATGATCGCTCCTGTGCTGTCCGCATACAGGATACTTCAACAAAGTAAATAAAGCCTGACAATGAAGTAATTTGTAAAGAAATGAATCTAGTCTCATTGATTGTGATAGCAGTGGATCTTTGACATGAGAATAAATTGGCAAGTTGCCAGCGCGCGGCAGGCAGCGGCTCGCGGTCGATATTAACTGTTTGCATACAGATCGGTTACCGTGCCCAAGCTAAATCACTTGGAAAACTGTACTCTGTAAACTAAACTTATACGTGTCTCTGAGTACAAACTATCTAATGCACGAAACAAATTATAAACCGATATCACTACAGGCTACACAAACTTACTTAAGAATATATCTTACATTAAAGCATAATCATAGCTCCTTGTGTATTTCTTAAACAACAATATACCTACAATCTAACAATAATAATATAAGTGTTTAAGATCCTTCGTAATTTAATATTTTATTAAAATAAACTATATATATTTTTTATGGATTTGAATCTTTTAAATTGAAATCTTATGGCAAGATTCATTATCACAAATAATAATGTTATATAACACACGTTTATGTACTAACGCTTAGCTCATGATTCCTCAAGCTTCAGTATTATTTCCTTGATCTAAAGATAACCTTAGAATAACATCCAATTAAGTTGCCGTCATTTTCCTTAAAGAAATCTTATATTTTCCGTAGTTAATATACGTCCAATGTTAATCATCTTCATCTCAGCTTTATTTCCTTCCAAGTTTGACACAAACGATAAATGTATTTAATAAAACTGCTTCAATAGAGATAGGAGAATAATCGCTAATACCACTTTACCATTCTAGTTAATTGAACTGCCTTTGCACAAAATGTTTATTCATTTGGAACCCCGGAGGAATATAAACCATTATTTCTTTTACTTTTTGTACGTGCCCGAGCTTATACAGTGCTCACTAAAACCCGTCCAAAACACATTAAAGTATTAACTTTACTAAGTTAATCGGAGTATATTTTAGCATATTTTTATGTACACGAAAAATAAGTTAACGTTTTAATTGAATCTACTAACAAATCTCGAACTCCAAACTAATATATTTTTGTTACAAAAAACTCGGATAGAGATAGACACAATTATTTAAAAAAAAGCAGATAGTAACTTAATTAACGCTGCTTAAATTAAAATTTCTATTATCAAGAAATTTTTAGTTATTTCCATACAAGTAGAAATGTCATAATTAACATATAAATTGCTTGAAACCGACATGATATGAAAACACAGGTCACTAGGACGCCGCTGACCTTGAAACATCTCATTAAATAAGCATTTAGATGCTGGCTACGTATGTACGAAATTGCCAATTTGCATGACAAATACACTCACTCAATCTCAACTGTGGGGATTGCTTGTCGAATAAACAACCTTTACAAATTCCTTTTTACTGATTCTTAGTACTACGACTTCGTTTCTCCGACATTGATACTTACTATAATGATCGTCGCTGATCCTACATAGAGTGGGACAAGTAAGGGCAAATGATATTATACATAAAATTTAAATGTTTCAAATAGCTTAGTACGTACTAACTTATCAGATGGCCTAGCACGATTATTTACGACATGCGCTTCGTCAAAAATGATATGTGCGTTAGTGTAGTTAACGACCGATAGAGGCGCTGTACAAATTTTAAAACAAAATGTGTCTATGATGTAACGAAAACATTATATAGAGATTATAGAAATGCATTTAGAATGGATCTATTATAGAATATTTGCTCTTTCTTTTTTCATATTTTAGATTACTAAGACTAATGACGAAGGTAAGCGTATGCTTAAAAAACAAAGTAATGTCTTAATATTATTATGACTTAATCTCTTTAGAATTTATAAAAAGTACATATAATATTCATGATTTAATAGCGAAATAGCCTCCATGTTATAACATGAACGTTCCAGCAGACAAGGCGTTAAGTGCTGTTCAAGGAAGATATTTTTATGAGAGTAATAACAGCTAAGAGTTCATTGCGCGAACGACCGCCTCGGATTTGAAGTTTCTACTTAAATAGCTTTACGTTATATTTGCTCTTTAATATATTAAACTGTGAAAATTCCGTTCCAGAAAATTGCAAAATACTTTTTAAAAAGGCCATTACAAAAAAAGTTTTTTAGTGAATAACACGAATTTTTATTTACCTTTAAAAGAAAGCAACAATGCCTTATGTTTTAAGTTATGTTATAGATCATTTAAATTTATTTATTAAGTCTACAATACGTTTTAAAAATGTCCTCGAATAGAACATCATCGCCCTACTTATACGTTACTAATTAAACTTTGTAACTAAGTTATTATAAAAATGTAAGTTATGAAATGAAAGCAACAAATAGCTGCAGCGAGGCTGTCACTTGCTCTGTTCAATTCAAACAATTTCATTTCTCAGAGGAAATTCAAAATTGCAGTCGAACTGTGCATTGTTCGCTTGAATGTTTCCTACTTGAAATAGAGAATTACCGTAAGATCACTGCATACATGAAATGTGACAAAATTTCTCTTTTACCAGCTTTAAGATTTTTCAAATTTGATCTCCTACAGATGTTTGACAATGTTAAATTGTTTTGTCATTTTAAAATGGTATTACTTATTGTTAATTTATAAACACATCTTAGGAATTAAACTAAGCTAACTTAGCTACTAATTAATACAATAGCTTAGATGGATGGATGGATGGATTGTTAGATGTTTGTTAGGAGATACTTCCAAAATGCTGAATGTATATTGATATTTGGCACAGATATAGAACATAGCTGTTAAGAACACATAGGCTACTAATTATTATTTTTTTAATTCTGCGCTTACGGAGTTATTGCTAGCAATCGCCCGCGTCGCATCGTTCACGAAATAGAAATTTTATATTAGAACTAGTTCTATTATTTTATGAAATTATAGCTTTGTGAAGTGTTCGTTGTTGTTATTATGTATATTATAGACAAAGAGTTTTCGAAATATAAATTTTATATTAGAACTAGTTCTAAATAATACTCAACACTTTCACTGTAAGTTATAATAAACTAAGCAATCATAAACATTGAAATATACAAGCCCGTAAAGCAAATGAAACTAAAGACAACAAAGTGCCTCTCGTTATATACTGAAGTCGTATCCAATTCCCGAAGTGTACGTGAGCAGAGTGAACGACGCAGGTTGGGCGTTTACTTAATCTGCTTCTCGTTGTCAAAGGCGCGGTTTATTCAGAGCTTGTAGGTCTACAATACGAAAAATAAATGAACACGTACAATTTAGCCTTGAGCGCATTTATACAGAACATCTCAAAACGAAACAACTTTCGAAGTTACTAGTATATAAAAGATATTTAAAATATAGAACACTTAATTTAAATTTAAAACACAACTTAATTTAAGAATTTAAATCGCTTACCTTATTGGATAATTGAACTCGCAATAACAATACTGACTGCCGTCCTCTTAGTCGTTAGTTTGTTGTTTAGTGGGAACGTTTGTGAAGATTTTATGCGGTTTATACGTCACTTGGAGAAACAGTTAGCCTACAAATACTCTAAACAACAATGTTGCGTGTAAACTCTTAAGTTTCAAAGTTGAGAACTCAGTGGTCCTGTAAGAATGCACGATGAATAATGTCGCCTCTGCGATAACTAACTTTTTGATACGAAGCAAATATATAACACCCGCTAAGGACGTTATACGTTTTCTTCCTTTTTCCTATGTTTTAAAATTAAGTAACGAAAGTATTTTTGTATAGTCTACAAATTTATATAGATATCTAGTATAGTAGATATCTAGTGAGTTAAAGGGAATTCTGTTTACTAGTCTCTCCCTCTGGCGGAGAACATATAAACTAGATTATAAAAACCCATTAACCTAGTAATGACCGCATCATAAAGAAATCTACACAATCAACATTCCTCTGCAAAGTTTAAACAAAATATGTACTACTGAATTCATTTCATACTTACGCATAATATAATACTAATATTAATTTACTTGATATTATCTTAATAATGTTTTAGTTGTAACTTGACAATAGGTGGTGTCAGAGGGACAGTTGGCGGCGTCTCACAACTTGGATATTACTTTACTTGCAATAACTACAACGTGACGTACTTATCGCTCTCTCAACTTTACCTGAAGTATCAAGAATTGTCTTTATTGGAGTTATACCAATAATCCAAATTCACGTAGATAGAACGTGAATCGAATAAATTCTATTAAATATTAATTTATAATATTTTGAGGTTATGTTCATACATTGTACAGTCATGGTGATAATATTCTTCAGCTTTTTAACAAAAGTACAGTAAAACTTTGATTACAGCTCGAGAAATTGTAATGTTTAGTAACAGAGGTATAAGTGGAGACTGTTATTTACTTATGCAAGAATAGAATTATCTGAGTATCAAGATAACTCGATATCACGATTATGTGAAATCGACAATATTATTACATGTTAGCCATTTTATATATTCTGTAATTCCTTAACCTAAAACGTTAATTAGTCTATGCTATAGCATAGACTAAATAACCTTTTAGGTGACTTATAAGTCAATAACACTTTTGTTTATTTAATATAACAACATTAATCATTTGTATTACGATCCAAAAGATTATTTAAATATTTGATTCTCAAATATAAAATAGAAGTATTCAACTTATCATGTTAATAATCTGACGGTATTTCGTTATCGTAAATTAAAAGTATTGTAATTGCTCGTCTGAATGACGACCATGTTTTTCTGACATTCGGGGAATGAAAATGACAAGGTAACAGCGGTGTTTTTGAAAAAGTTGTTGTTTACAATTCTAAATGAAATATTTATATGAGTTAAAGAAGACTACGTTTTATTTGAAAAAGTATTCTCCGGCTGTGACTCCCACATACATAACTTAAAATTGTCTAAATAGTAATATTTGAAGTAGTTATTATCCGAAACGATACGATTTGAGCCATAGTGATAATGCCAAATATGCCTTTTATCAAACTAAAGCTTGAATATTGTACACATTATATACCGCACAATTCATGCTAAAACTCGTAAATTCCAAATTATTTCCGGATAAACACTGGCTATCGCATATTTATATAACAAGAGCTATCCATATTGTACAATTTTACTACATTCTGTATCACAATTTCCACGAAATAACGACATATTCGGTACAAATAAACAATAACGTAGGAATTTGACAATAGAGTGTATTCGTGACTTAAACTGTACCGTTTAGTTTTATTTAACTAGTACTTGCCTTCGATTTCGTTCGGGCGGAATTAAAAAATCTAGTAAGAAATTAGCCGATGTCACCCGGGGATAGTGTAGCTTCACAGCAATGAAATCATTTTTCAAATCAGTTCAGTGGTTTCCGAGTCTATTTAATTCAATCAATCGATCAAATCTTTCTTCTTTATAATACTAATACTTTGTCCTATATGTTTATGTAAATCTTAATTAACGTACTTATCGCGTTATGTCGCAAAGTATCGCAAACTTGTGTGGCTCTCAATTAAACGAAGAATAAATTATTTTGTAAACGACGTATTCGATAAAATTAGTTCGCACCTGAAGGAAAAAGTTTTACGTTTAGTGAAATATGGTGGGCATTAGTAGTCAGACGGGATTTTATGGTAACCCGATATTAGTAATGGTTGCTATTAATCAACGCTAGTGACGTGCCGCTTTCTTCAAGAGATTTATTTGAGCGAGCGTTTTACTTAGTATTTAGAACGGATATTGGGTAAAAAAAAAAACGAACAAGTACTGCGGAAATAACATAACCTAAATCTTAAACATTTGCCAATATAAATACAGTAAGTACGGTAATATTTTCATAAATAAACTTCTAACATGAATTTAAAGTGGAGAAGTAGCGTAACTTGTGGAGTAGGTTATTCGCACAAGAAGAAACTCGGCGCGGGATTAAAATGGGGTGAATATGTTTGTGATGCAAATAAGCTGTTCTGTAAATACGTTCCCAACTCAATGGCTATTATATAAGTTATTTGAAAACCAATTTTACCGTTCACGTATTGAACTATGTGTGTAACTTTCACTTCAAATACAATTCCCACATTTATCTAAGGCCAATCATAAACCTACGTTGCATGCGTATATACGAAGCTCTGTGACATTGAACTGCTTAAGTCTGTGAACATAACGACTAAATGACTGTTTCGATTTGCGTTGCCTCGTCTACGAAATGCCTAACTGATGAAATATTCAATAAAACAAACAATTTGATCTATTCACCACATGTCTATAAAAATATCTAGATGCAGCGTTCGTTTACATCAGAAAAATAAAAAGCAATGACATGAAAAGTAATAACAAGAATTCCTAGTCGAAAAATGTTTTTTTTTTCCTTAAATAATAATTTACGTTGATTAAAGTAATAAAGGCAGGGGAACGCTTACAAGGCGGTAAATTTTCAATATTAATTGGTGGTAAAATTGAACATTAAAACGATAAAGGTTACCAAAGTTTTAAATTTCACCTGTGGTCGGGAAATCTCTGCTGTTAACGGTGTCAAATGATCTGCTCAATAAATTAAATATATATTTGGTTTGTGTTAATTTAACTGACCGTATTTCTTTAAATATTTGAGTTATATACTCATATTTTTTTGTATGTACTCGATTTTATTACGATACATTGATATTGTATATAATCTTATTGACAGTGTATCCTAACAGTGGTCTATTAAATATGTAATCTTACTTCTTACTATAATACTATTATAAAAGCGAATTTTTGGATAGATGGATGGATGTATCGAGGTTTGTTTGAAGGTAACTCCAGAACGGCTGAACGGATCGAGATAAAATTTGGCATACATATAGAACATATTTTGGAAGAAGACATAGGCTACTAATTATATTTTTTTTAATTGTACGCGGACGGAGTCGCGGGCGACAGCTAGTCTATATCAATAAGAAGATATTGACAAAAGAAAAACATATGTCAGTCAAGAATAAAAGACAAAATAAAATAAATCTATTGTATCGTGCTCTACGCGTTTTTTTTATTTATTTACCAAACCCCTGCAGTTAGAACTACAAACCCTTCAGCATTTCGGATGGTCGTCACATTTATTGTGAAGTTCACTTAATATACATACTTCACAAAAGCGTGACAAAGGCTCCCAACAAACCCTTTTTGTGTAAATAATTTTTATAACGAAGTCAATAATAACATTACACCCACATCAAAAGAACAAGAGCGCTCGCACCTCGTGACATTATATTTTATATACAATTTTGTGGAGCTGCGTGAAAGGGCTCTTCACCAAGTCGGCAACGATACGTGACTTATATTGAAATTGTCAGCAAAAATGAGGTAATGTTATTAAAGGTCTTTTTAGGTATTTTACTAGCGCGATATACGCATTCGTAATAAATCTTCAATATTCTTGATCATTGTTATTTTATTAATACAGTGAAAAACTTCGAAAAGATCGTTTGTTTTGATGAATTTATAGTCTCAACAGAAGATAACACTGCAGCTTTTACTGTAAATCGAGTGCATGCACCTAACTCCTTTTACTTAAATAAGTTATGTTGATTTCGGAATGAATATGACTAAAGAGATACTTGAATGAAAACTATTTACTAATAGTTCTATCTCTGAGTATCATCTGCGTACAAACAATTGTTTGTTATTATTGTAATTAATATAACAAATTGTGAAACTTATATTGAACTAACAAAGCGAACAATTTCTAAATTGAATAACTTGTTAACCGCAATAAAGTTTTTGAATGGCAGCCGCGATCTCACGAACGCAAACCTTACACGCGACGCGACTCTTTGTATTTCGCTCTTCGCTAATTTAATATTAATTAAACATAAACTGACAATTACAGTTGCGGGGAAATCACCGCAGAAAATACAACCTTGTGGCTTCATAATTGGGAGCATATGTTCTTTGAAGTAGGTGCTTTAAATGTGTATTATAAAAGAGTTCATTTAACTTAATAATTCACTGTTTGTTTGTAATGAATCCCGTTGTATTTACTATGTTAATATTGACAATATTTAAGCAATGTCAATAATGTTCAACCGTTCAGTAATCCAACTTTAATGTGTTCAAATAATCGCAAATAGATTTGTCGGAAACAAATCATACGCTCTTGATGTGTCAACAAAATGGCCGCTCGCCGACAAACCTAATTCAAATGTTAAATAAATGATTAATATTCGCTATAATAATACACAGTCACAAAGACAAAATATTTGAGCAATGATGTCGTAAAATATACTGACGTTCTCTTTAAAATGAGTGTTCAAATATTTAAATCACGTGGTCAAGTAATAAACAAATGCAAGGCGTTGATTTTGTTATTTTAGTGAGAGATAATATAAGATGTAATCATAATAAAATAAAACTGTTTAAATAACAAAATGTGTAAAGAGCACCTGCTTCTATTTCTCCGGGAACTGACTTCCACAACTTGTGTAATTACCGAAGTTTTGTAACAACTTTTATTGTCGTATTGCAGCCATCGCTGAGTGACGCTAAAACTTTATCTTTGAATATTCCTCCAGCGTTATTTTTATCTGCACTTTAAACATAAAATAAAAAATACCTAACTGCTTAAATTATATACGAATGTTTGGATGGATGGATGTTTGATAGAAGGTATCTCTAGAACGGTTGCATGGATATCGCTGAAGCGGCATAGACGTAGAATATACTCTACACAAAGACTATTAATTAAGTTTTTTTTTTATTTCGCGCGGACGGACAAAAACGGAAACAGCACATATTGCATTTTCAGCAATTTCTTATGACTCTTCGCTCACCATTCATTTATTCTAATATAATTTATAAAGGTAAGGTCGAAAAGGTCAGTAGTTATTGAAAGAAAGGTTCGTAAGTGGGTTTAGCAGAAGTTTCCGTCTTTGTCTATTCAATAATATTTTATGTTTTTACCATAACCATTATCAATGATTGTAACTTTGAAAGTTTTTCATTCCACGTTATGTAGTAATAGACATTCCTGTACATGTCGCGAAAAAACATCGCGCTCAATTTATTTATATATACATAGTTTTACATAGTAAAGTTTAAAATACGGTTTCTTTATTTTCTTTTTATCGTTATTAATGCTAAAAATAGAACCTTTTAAATTAGAAGTTATCAGAATTTTCCTCTTTAAATTTAATAAGGAAATATCTTGAATGTTTAAGTATGGAGCTTCTTTGATTTCACGAAAAAACTTGGTTTCTTATATAATAAATGAGTTAATAAGTCGTCGAAACGAAGTTGAATATGAAATGATGTCTTAACATAACCTTTGATGTCGAATTTCATATTATATAGAGTATATAACATTATATTATTATCTACACAAGAAATATATAAACTCATGTTATCTCTGGTAAAGGTATATAATCACATTTAAAAGCTAATTTCCACTTCTTAAAAATATTTTATGCATTTATGTTACATAAAGAATCTACAAAGAAGTAATAAGGAAAACTGTTGTACAAAATGGCGGCAAAATAAAAGCGGAGTGTTAGCAATAAAACGTCAATTGTCTTAAGCGAAGTGGAATTCTTTTATTTTATTCTGTTATCTGCATGAAATATTTTCATTTGCTCATCTCCGACTTCTTCACTTCTAAAAGTATTTATTACATTTACATTGATTTATATTTTTAATCACAGCGGTAAATAAGGAAATTTTATTACAACAAAAAACAGAAAATATAACGAAAATATATCTTTAATTATAATGTTTAAATGATAATAAAAAAAAAACTTTTGAAATAATTTTAACAACTCTAATACAAATATCTGAAATAAATTACAGTAAAAGAAAATCTCGTCAGTTTATTTCCCAAGCGACGCGACGTTGCGGCCGGCGGCACCATAAAAATTATTTGTTACAAGTTCGTAATCAATATTCCGAAAGAACATTTTTAATTAATGAAAAGTATAATATTCCACCTCATTATAATATTACTTCAGGCAAATAAAAATAGTTCTAGGTATCAAACGGCGCACGAGGTGTTAGATAGTCTACAATTTTTTTTTTTAATATTGGTTAGGTTAGATTAGGTTATTACGTTTTCATGACAAAAAGTAAAATTATACGAAAAGATGATACAGTTAATAAGCTCATCAATTTCACACAATGGATCCGCGTCGAGACGATTTGGGTTGAAAAATTATGATGAATGTCCCCCGGACGCGCAGGCTACAGGCACAGACTACCTAATGCATTTTATATACGGCCATCAGCCACAACCTTTGATTTATTCACTTCCCGCCGACCTTTGACGTCGATAAACAACCCTTTAGATTTTTAATGATTCAGGGACCCGCGCTTCAGACATCATTATAAGTTAATAGAGATTAATTTCAAGTTAAATTCATTAAAAAAATCATAACATTTTGAGCCTGATTATTGATGTATGCGCAAAAACCAGTAGCAAACATAAGTCAATTCACTTACAAGCTGTTCTAACTAGTGAAACTAGGGGTAACAAGTAGGGGATAATAATACAGTTTGAGTTGACCTATTCACTGATATTTCGTAGTGTGAGTTATTATTTGTTATCGCCTCGAAAAATCCGAAGCGAGTTTCGTTATCAGATTTTATATAAAACACGCACGAACCAAAAATGCACAGACCATGGGCGGCAACGACAAATCTTTTTACGCAATCCGCACGTACGCCATCCGCAGTGTAATTCAGTTAAAAGCTCCACTCCTACTTCTCTGTCGATGTCGACGCAGCGCACGAATAAAACCAAATCGAGGACTTCCTTTCAATACGACATCTTTGTTTATAACAGTTTAAACTTTCTATTAAAACCAACATACGCCGGATTTGTTATGGAAAATGAATACTGCTGTATTTCTTGTCGCATTTGTTCATTGTCCAAAATAAATTAAAATACATTCAAAAACACAATAGAATAAGAGATTAAGAATTAAGTTTATTACAAAAATCTTTAAAATGTACTGGCATCTCAGCCATTCGCTTGCGAGATCGTTGTCCTCTTTCTACTACAGAGGGCGCGGTGTCGCCACAGACAATCTTAGCTCTAGGTTTGAAAACACAGAGTTGCCATGGTACAAGCATCATCAAAATGATAACAGTTTAGCGCCTACTCTTAAGTAGGTACATACACATAACACATAGAAAGAAGAAAGGATTAGAAATAAATCGTAAAACATTTCTGAGTATGCTGTCTAATTTGTCTTAAGTATCTTACCGTTGCGTAGTCTCTGGGTTTAAGCCATTAAGTCCTGAGTCCACTAGATGGACCTCCTGAAGAGGTTGGGAAAAGATAGAAGCTCTAAACGAGCGTATCTCGAAACCCCAACAGGTCGCCACCGATATCTAGGCCGACGCACGAGACAGCGTTGGCGATTCCTTGTGTCGGAGGCCAAGGCCCACTTTGGGTCGCTGCGCCAGCGAAGCGAATATCATACTGTTGGTTTAAAAAATAGTATTAACGTATGTTACTACAAGCGCAAACAATTCAAATTCACGAACGAAGCTCTAACTTCAAAAAAAGTTATAATTGCTATCTTTTATATACAATTATTGAAGTAGCCTAGAAATATGAGTTAGTTTCGTAACTCCGAGTTCAATTATTAACTCGAGTTGTGAATACACAAACAGCACTAGAGGCGGAATGTCTCGTGCCAATTTGACTCAACTCACGACATACATACATACCTACAAGTTTTTACGACACGACACTAAATTAACATGTTAATGAAAATGTTTATTATAATGAAATAGACTGAACTCTTTGTTTAGGATAAGGTACTTTTTTTTTTTTGACCTGGTAACATAGACTTTGGTTCATATCTTATTTTTAGGATAAGCCATACTTTTTGACAGAGATTATAGTCAGAATTTTTTGCATCTCATGTACTTACTCTATGATTATGAGACACGAGGTGACTCTGATTTTAAATATTATATATTATGTTCCAAAAAAAATGAAAGTTTATTGAACCCAACTAAACTTTTTAGGTTATAGAAAGTATGAAGAGCCATCTGCCTCGTATACCCGTCTGTATAACTTCCTCAAACTTTCGTAATTAACAAAGTTTTTGACAAACAGAGAGACTAATTACGCTTAACTCTAAATCTTGTAGTTTTATTGATTTTTTTTACATTTAAGAGTCAATTAACAAATCATTACTTTACTATTTAAATGCGGTATTAAATGTTTCTATGATTCTTAATTACTCATTTCAATCGGTGTAATCGTTTAACTCTAAACTCTTGGGCAACTGCGGTAGCACGTCGTGTTCGGGCGAATGGCGTGGCCCGTTTGTATCCTGCCTATCCAGCTGTCCTGCAGTCCCGCCATCCCGCCTGTCCCGCTGTCTCATTGTCCCGCTGCCGGAATAATCATTGTGTCTTGTAAATGACTCCAAAACAACTGCGCCGCGTGCGCCAACTCGTTTAAACATGTTAATTTTGTACATTACACCAAGCATATACGAAGCCACACAAAATAACTACTCACACTTTATAGTGCGGTAACGGAGCTATTTTTAATTATGTTACTAGTGTTTAAAAAAAAGCAAACAAGTACAACAATAGCTTTTGCGTGTTTTCCCTACCATGTTTTTAACATTATTTAACAATATTTTTGAGAAAAGAATGTAACTGTTGTCTCTTTTGTGTATAGCAGGCTGAAAATAATTCTTTTATTTTGTCATAATAATCTTTACCTTACCAATAATAGGGAAAATGTAGTCGTAATACTCTGCCACAAATCCTGGGATTGATTTCACGTAAAAGTAAAACAGTAGTAAAATAATATTGTCTTATTACTTTTACAAGCTGAGTTATAGACCAGGTTTATAGAAAGAAAAAATATATCTAGATATTCTAATTTATCTTCTAGACAATATAAAGTTACTTAAAGTTGGACCAATAAATTTATACTATCGCAGTTTCCGCTCAGAGCGCGTGTAATCTGCTGACAAACGCGACGATTCTCTTTATTGGACGCCACTAAAAGATAACTTGCCGTATAAAGTCGGCTTACACGACCACTTCAACTTAGCTACAATTTCAAACACGATCATTAGACGATAGAATTGCTCAAATATAAAGCAAATTTCAAACCGATCATTTCCAGTCATTTCATTCAGAGAATTAAGTATATTCCCTTTAGAAATAACATATTTTCTCATATGTTATCAATCCCCAAAAGTTTTACGCCCGTATTAAATCTTTATTAACAGAACACTTTTTTTAATTGATTTATTAAATTAATTAGTTCGAAATTGGAAACAATTGTTAGGTCGTAAATAACAGTAGCGCTATAGGGCGCCATGTGCCCGTCTCGTAACTCGTAATATTAACGCCCAATGAATTATTAAGTAGAACAATGTTTATACAAACACGAGTACTCAGTAACATGTGCTTGTGACAACTGCTTAATAATACATTGTAAAGTACTAGGATTAACTAAGTATTAAATGTACAAAACACATAATTTTATTTACTGTTTCTTATTTTTGCTTGTGTTTAAAATACAATTAAATTGTTTGACCTTCAAGGAGACGTTATAATAAATTAATTAGGAACGGCTTAACTCACGTATGATTGTCCGGTGTAACCAATCGAGTTTCGGACCTGTCGGCGGTCCATCTTCAGGGCGAATGACGAAACTAGTCGGTGCCGTCAATGGACGATAATATGTGAGTTTAGCAGTTTTTAATTAATTTATGTGTTAAAACGTAGTAGTACAACGTAGGAGGTGCGCAAGTTTACATCCAAATTGCGCCAGTTGTAAAGTAAAACTTGTGTTCATGAGACGTTAGACGTTATTTTTCGACTGTTGTTGAACTAATCTGTATCTGCATCTCACTGCTCTTCGCATAACGCCATTGGAAATATTCTCATTATGGTCCTCCAAGTCAGATATGAACTTAAAAAAAAACATGAACGTCATAAAAACTATTTTACAAGTACCTATCTCTAATGGTATATTCGCAGTATTTATAGTATACACTTAGAAAAGTAATTACTGCACACTTACGCTACGAAAGTACGAAATATTAAAAAGGCAGTGGAGTCTCTAATGACACGAGACTCGTAGTTTTCAAGTCTTCCTGCAGCTGAATAGCGTGCCGGTGTGATTTGTTAACCACATTATGATAACTTCAGCTAAAAGGAAACATGAAGAAAAAAACTTCGAGTTGTTTGTGACAGGGGAGAGACAACTTTATTTACGTAATTACTACGTCACCATTATTCGGTGATGTTAATGGTGATAGAGACGTTTTACACCATAATATTATCAAGGATTCTAAAATAATAGCACTACAAATGATCGGTAAAATGTTAAATTCGGTACATTACATATCCGAGAATAATTGAAAACAATCTGAATATAAATTAACTTAATCGATTCCCGAATGCGTTTACAGTTGTAGCCGCGCACTTCCACTACGATTGTACTCAATGAAGGAAAAAACTCATTGATATTCCGAGAACTGCGAATGAATAAACATTTTATTGGAAACAGTGCAAATACTTAAAATTGAAGAGTAAATTTTGCTTATATTATTAAGTTAGTATATCTTTAGATAGTGTTAAAAACTGAATACTTACCAACTAATACATTACGTAATTGTAACATCAAAGTTATGTTTCTATATACAGCAATAAACATTTAATAAATGTTCCTTTTTATGTAACAAAAATAACGATTTCCAAAGTTTAACTGTCGCTGTAAAATATGTTGGTCATTTCTCAGGGCGCGTTTTATTGTATGCCGATATTAGCATCGGCGGCGGTGGCGATAAATCAAAGCCAGTGAGGCGCCTCGCTTTCCATGCACTGACCACACCACGCCTGAGGGGGGGGGGGGCACGGGGCCGCTTGTCAAAATATACCATATAACTGACATCTTCCTGTCCAAAGATGTGTTCACATAATATACTTATTTTGTCGTTCAAAAGTTTATAACTGATAATAATGCGCTTAACAATACCTAACAGAAATTTATCTTTCTAATTTTTAATGCGAATGTTTGGATGGATGTTTGTTTGAAGTTATATCCAGAACAGCTGCACTAACTAAGAAATAACTTAATAACAGTTAACCTTTCAAATGCAGTGTAGGCATGAAATATCGTCTGGCATCAAATAAAGCGTAGCGCAGTGGCGGATGGCGATATCGATGAGGACGGCGATGGCGATGGCGATGGGAATGTAGCCGCTCCATACGTCACGCACAACCCACGCAGTTATTAATGTTTGGCAATCGTATAACGATTTATTCGCAATATAGATCGTAGTACCTTTTTATTGTTCACTTGCAGTTCTTATACATTTTTAAACGATAGAGCTATTACTAACTACAGTATAATGTTATGAAGAACAATGTTCTAGTTAAGTAACTTAAATATACCTGTTTCACTTATTATTAATATAACCTATAAACATAGGACTCATGAAAACCCTTATCTTCCCAATTCTTCTCAATGTATTTTTATTATCATTATCTACTAACTTCATTTATTACATTATGTAGAAAAATCGTGACTTTTCTCTATTTTCTTGAATTATTTATTATTGACCCGGTTAGCTTTCTTTGGAAACAGACATTTATGTATAGAGATCATATAAACATCGGCTGCTCAGTGAAACATCAAACAAAATACTGAGAACGCCGCGCCGAGGCAATATTTCCTATTTCTTTCAATATTTCAACGGGAATAATATCGAAATAGAACTTCCTTAGAGTCGTTCTGATACAACCACTTGAACGCTGTCCCGGCACAATGTTCCCTTTGATATTGCAACGCTATATGATGTATCATTTCCTATTCATTCTTTTCTTTACAATATAACCATCGCTATAATAGTAAAGTGTGTGTACGTCCATATTGAAGAAACGAAACTGACGTGCATGTGTTCGTAAATATATGAATGGAGTAGAACCGAGAGAGGTATGTCAGGACAGTGCCAAATGAAGCTCCGTGGTCTCTGCCTACCTCTTTGAATACTAATTACTTAGTTTAATGTCTTCATGTATTATCTTATTTTCCAAATTGTATTTCATAATATCACGCTTAGTTTTACATGATATGTACGTACTGTTATTTTGTTTATGACTAATGCACTCCTAGGCCCCGAGATACAGGCCCAGCCTAGTTCGGGGTCTGCAAGATACTTCAATGTATATTATTCTTACGTGTTTTTGTGAAATAAATTTATTCTTATTCTTAATCGTGAGTTTTGTTGTTGTTATAATAGTAAACTTCCAACGCTTGTTCGTTTGCAGTCGTATACTACAAATACACTTTTATATCTATAATATAATAATAAGATAATTTAAACATATCTTAAATTATACTAACAATAAACAAAAAACTTATTTACAGACACATAAAATGTTGCAAACGTCTGCAAACTTCTCCGCCGTCGGTCGGCAGTGTGCCGTGACGTTCATTTTCATGTTAGAAAACTACGTACAAACTATTATTTGTTTAGTTTTGTTAGGCTTCTACTATTGTTATGTGTTTCAATAAATTTCGATGGAATTGTGTGGTTAGTTTTCTCTTTAAATAACTCTTGTATGATTGTAGAAACGCATACTCTTTTGTAGATGATAGAACTAGTCTTAAATTTGTTTTTGATTCGTAATTAACTGATAAGTGATTCAATTAATATTTTTTTTCATCAAAACTGTTAAAGCTAATAATATCCTCAGTTTATTAAAGATTTTTACTTAAAAAAGAACTAACTTCAAAACCGTGTACATTCCGCAGACGGGTAAAGCTGTATCGTGAGGTCAGTAACATATAAATTACACACTTGGGAAATGTTTTGCTCAGCTTAGCTTACAACTTAGGTCACGGAAAATGTTTTATTATGCAAATCAGTTTGCTCGTCTATACTAGACTACACCATTTTTTTGCACAAAAACATCGTACACATGTACGAATACCCGGGGCTTAATGTTATATTATTTTACATGAAAAACTATCTAAAACTGTATAATGTTGATATCTTACTAATATTATGAATGCGAATGTTTGGATGTTTATTTGAAGGTATCTCCACAGCGACTGAACGGATCTCGATGAAATTTAGCGTACACATAGAACTTAGTCTAGAAGAACACCTAGGCTACCAATTATGTTTTTTTTTAGTTCCGCGTTGACGTGGTCACAGGCGATAGCTAGTGTTATAGTATTACAAAACTTGGTACCGGGATTTCATCTAATAGAGCAAACGAAAACAGAGGTAAAAGTATACGGAAAATACCGTCTATCGTTTTATTAAAAAAGAAAAATCTTATCCCATTTGTTTGAAAATGCTGATTTTATATTAAACTTCAAGACCCTCGCTAAATAATCATTCAGTCAGTTTTAATGAAGAAGTAAGATTGCAAATTAAGTAATATAAATGTTGACCAGCTGCGCTGAAGGAATGATGGATGTGTGAATGAGAACATTATGCAGATCGCAGATGCACTGCATTTCCATTCACTCAGACTGGAGATTGGCGTTGATTGAATTCCCTCGGACGAGACGTGATAAAGGCCATCTTGAACCCTCGGCTATTGCAAATCTAACTCAATTACCATTGACTTGGATATAATTCCTTTAATAAAACAAGCAGTACATAATGTACATACCTTCGTGTTATACTTAACATGAAATTTTGTTTACGTTACAGTGGGTTTACACTCGTAGAACCGTGCCAATTTAAAATAAAACACAAACAAAAATTATGTCACTTCGGTAGTGCAAACTCAATGCACTATAGTCTTTTGAAGCGTGATAAAAATATTGTATTAAATACAAGTTTATTAATACAAAAGAAAAATGTTGAAATATAAAACACTTTCACTGAAATAAGGAAACCCCAAGCTCTGCAGTTAATAAAGGCGCACAAAACGGCGCGAAGGCAAGATATTAAAATTTTAATATTAATTTCACGGACGACTTCGATCAATGTGCAGCTTACGTATAAATCGGAAAAAAATGAAAATTTTCACGATTTGATGAAACGAATTCACAAATATACTCAATTAACTGCCACACCCAGAATCTCTAAATGGCCACTAAGGATGTTACCAAAGCAATGCATATTTATTAACTAGAATAAGTCATTCGTTCATCTTAATTTTATGTTACGTTTAATTTGTAAATTCCTTACAATAATCTTGAAGAGATTTATTTAATTAACATGATATTGTCTGAAGATAGTTTATTAATATTAGGCAAGTTATTAAGAGAAAGTTCCAAGGGCTGTTTATTAAGGAGGATAGTTTCGGCAGCGGTGTCCCTGCAACTTTGATATGTGTTCATTATAACAACGATTACGACGCTGGGTTATTAATAGTCTATATGTGCTACCATCTTTAATATAAACCTTGTAACTGCGGACCGAGATTATTGTATCGATGTTTTAAACTGAGATCTCAAAAACCTATTGTAAGGCATCTTCTCTAGCGTCCTAAGAACATTAAAATTATATGAAAAGTAGTTTAAAAACGCAGAATGGAAACACTAAAACATTTATTTATAGATAGATAAATAGATAAAACAAACGTATCGATGCACATATTATCAAATCAAATAGTAACATTTATCTCATTTGCCTCACATTGACTTTAATGATGAACACATCATTTATGAGTCAGTTTGTATTGTAATATTAGGTATGATAGCAATACGTTAATTAGGTAACAGATAATCTGTCGGAATGCGGCCGACTATTCCAATAGCATTGTTTTACATCGCTATTTGCAACATCAGTAGAGATTCAACATTTAAACTGGTTCGTAATACGTATAACATTCGTAAAATTTAAAACAGAACTTTGGCCACATTTTTAATACTCTATTATCCATAAATAATTATAATAATCTTACTAATTTTACAAATGGGATGTTTGGATGAATGGATAGATGGATGGATGGGTGGAAGGATGTTTATTTGAATGTATCTCCAAAACGGCTGTAAGAATCTCGCTGAAATTTGGCATAGATGTAAAACATAGTCTGGAAGAACACAAAGGCTATTAATTAAGTTAAGTTCTTTACGACGGAACCGCGGGCTACAGCTAGTATTTGTATAAGGTATGCGACATTTAATCATGGTCTACTGACTACTACGAAACGATATCAAAAATGATCGCTTGATAAAAGATAATATTCGTTGACCTACATGATGTTGCAATATTTTTATCTGCTTTCAATTCCTGTTATTCAGTGTGGACCGCGAAATTGGATGGCCTATCTCATTTCATGATTCAATCTGACGACAAAATTGGCGATGTATCTTTAAAATTTATATGTGTTTCGAAATATTTATTTTAACGATAACTTTCGCGCTTATTTACCGTGTGAAATGTGTTATTTATTTATAATTCCTATGATTATCAGTGTTGTTTCTGTAAAACAATATTATTAGTTTAACATTAAAATTCTGTAGTCGTTTTAGTATAACATTTTAACAAGTTGAATGTAATTACTATTACTTTGAAAACTAATCGACTTGTATGATATTGCACATATTGAGCAAATTAACTCGTTAGCAAAGTTGTTGGTGCAACAGATGCATCCATTATCCGCTTCCGCCGCACTAAGCGCTCTAACCAATAGTCTTTCATAATTACTTTTCCTTTAACAAGTACTGCGGTTAACTCTCTAGCTTCCTTATAGTTTAAATACTTTTCAGCACATAATATTGTTAATAGGGACTTTCCTTTTTCATGAGAAAACTTTATAGAACTAACAATGTCTGGGTAGCGTTTAACATTTAGAGTACCCCGTCTCTTCTTGATATATATGCATTAATTTCTTTAATTTCGTTTTCTACAGTTTTCCTCAGATTCTCCTATTTCAGATAAAATTTGCAATGCTTTATGATACCAAACGAAATTCCGTGTTAATTTACCAGTAACGCCATCTAGTTATCAAATCACACAATTCTCAAAAATATTAATTACGAAGCATGATTCTCACTGCGTATAATAATTTGCAAAATATCTTTAAAATCATAAAAAAAAATTATGAATAATGACATTATGTTTGAGAATTGTGTATTTATTTAAATGGGGGAAATATTTGTATTAATTCATCTACTTACATCTAAATTGTGTTATTTAGCCTTTAATAGAGTAAAGATAAAATGCAGACAATATATCTCAACACTATTATAGCACACAATGTAAGAAGTTGGTGAGTTTATTGTTACGAGGGCGATACGGGAGTTAGGGTCCGTGTCTAATAGCTGTTGTATTGAACACGACTTGTAGATGAGGTCATCGAACCTGAAGGAGACGAGACGAAACCGTATTACAATAAAATGAAACCTGTAGAAAAGACCTAGTAGTAGTGTTAGCTGACTGGACAATGAACATAAAATAGGGCATTAACTTTAAGTTTGATGTTATTTAGTCACTAAAATCTTCATAGTTATTCTAACCAGTTAGTTAGCATAAGATGACATGTAGCAACTTGTTTTACTAAAACGACGGCATAACTATAAAAAAACCTGAGACAGTATTTCAATAACAAGAAAACATAATTATTGAAATAGATAGATTAATTAGATAGTTTTAATAAACTTCCAAATTACAATCTTGACTTTATGATATAATTTTTATTGAAAGAATTAATTTTCATTTATTTTTGTTAATAAATTTATTTGAAGTCATATGAAATAATTATTTTATTTATTAACAAAAAAACTTTCAACCATTGAATATTTTTAAACGTTATCCTTTTACATCTGTCAATCTGCGAGTTTTAGATTTGTCCAATTTGAATCTGAATAGGTATCGAACAAGTGCAGCGGCGGTGCTAAAATCAAATAAAACTAATTCCATTTTGTTACAATTCACGTAACTATTTCGCAATTCCGAAAACAAGTTATTAAACTGAAGGAATTTAATCAACTGATTTTGAAATTAATGAATCAATTATTTTATTTTAAGTTGAAATGTGACTTACTGAGAAATACTTCTAAGTTACAGATAAATGAGAAAAGAAAATAAATCCTACAAATCGGTAGTTGACAAGTAATATCAGTTTCCTTGCTTCCACTTTAGTTCCACGTAAGCGCAAATTACGCACGTCGTTTGAAATATGACAAGTATTTCTTCTTGCGATGAGAGAGGTCAGGGAAATGAATATTGTATGTTATTTGTCTGGCCCCGGCAGACATTAAGCGCAGACGTGCTCAACATATATTGTTATAAGAACATAACAAACAAGTTTTGAAATATTACATTTGTACATTTTTATTTTTAATACATTACACGTCGTCTTTATAATCTACTAGCCGTCGCCCGCGATCTGTCCGCGCGGAATTAAAAAAAAAACTTAATTAGTAGCAAGATCCATTCAACCGTTCCGGAGATACCTTCAAACAAACATCCATCAATCTATCTAAACATTCACATTTAAATATATTAGTAAGAAGTAAGATAGTAGGATATGTCGTCAAAAGTTTTATTTTTTCCGTCGTTGTTCATACCGTGTCTATAACATTTAGTTAATATACACGGTTATACCCTGATAGTGATAATATTTAAGAAATAAAACAATACCAAATGAAAATCGAAAAAATATTCGACAAATAATCTAATTATTCCTGGATAACAATAAACATAATCACAATGTGTGGGCACATACAAAGATAAAGCTTGTAATAATACTTTCCCCACATTCTATTCATAAAATTCGCAATGAAATCCATACCTATACCCCGCCCCACTCACTTCACCCCGCTACGCGGCCAAACCATTTTCCTTACCAAATTAACTCGTAGTATTTTTTATGTAAATAGTATTGTGTCCATGTCTTTAATGGATTTTTTTTTAATTTTAATTTGTTATGATCCCTATCATCGCTGAGTTAAAAAATAAAAGATCTTATTCGATCTAATTACCTGAATTTATTTTCTGGTAAGTAACCCTGTATATAAGCAGTTAGGTTGCGTAGTACTAAAAGCCTACAAAGTTATCTCATGTGATAGTGTTGATAGATAACAAGAGACTCCGCAGACTGCAGATGCAAATAAAATCCAGACATAATTTGTACTTGAAAAGTAGCATCTAGATTTGTGTAAACATTGCGAACGAGACTGTTAACGAGCTAGGTGTGCACAAA
>NW_013529697.1:203275-247344 GCF_000836235.2 Papilio xuthus | reverse complement strand
CGGTCAATGAATTCGCGTTCGCAAAAACGATACAGTCGATTCTACTCCTATAAATTTGCTATCCATTTCTTAAAATTCATCCGTAACCTTCGTTTAATATAGAATGCGGATCTTTTGCATGTTATGTCTTTGAAAAGAAGTCAAACACAATAAAGTGTTGAGAACAGGATTCGTAGTCGTAGCAGCGGAGTAGCAAAATGTCCTTATTTGTCCCCAAATCGTGCCCGCAGGGCGCCTGCAAATGACATTGACAAAGACATGTTCAGTAATATCTGAAACGTATTAGATATCCCAATGTAAAAGGGATCAAAGACTTATATAGCACACAATCATTGTCACAGTATCATACTTGTATTTATACTTTAAAAAAGTATAAAAATAAGAAATTATAACTGAGTCTACGACAATTTTATTATATTTTTAAGATTATATTAAATGCCTTGTTTTGTTGTGGAAATATGTTTATAATATTTAATTTGTAATCAATTATGTACAGTTTCTTTTTTAAGTTTTAATATTTTGTTTGTATTCAATATGATTAACATTGTCTAGATAGTACTAAGCTTAGTTTGAAGAGGACTTGAGTGAGGTAATAGAATATCAAACTGTAATGAACATTACTGTAGCACGGACAGACAGTCAGTGTCAATGTTATCAACTACAGTAAGTTAATGATCCAATTGATAACCTTTTCAAAAATAATATTCAGAATGTTGAATAATTTCAAAGTTAATCTGTTTTGCATTATCAAGTTATTGTTTTTGTTATTAAATAAAGGTCTTAATATTTGATAAAATATTTCAAGCAAACACATTTTTATGTAAATGGAATTCATAAAACATCGAGTTAGGCGCCTTCTCTGTTTGATAAACTGCCAATTTGCATGATAACCCCCTCCACTTCAAGCCACACCCCTCTCGTAACTTTCTACTCGATGCACGAAGCTGTGATTTAATTCTATACTCCTCATGTTAGATACGTAATTTACTCCAACGTTACCCAAATTTTGCATCATTTTTCTTGTCTATTCAATATGTGTATTAAATGTAAAGATGGCCAGCCCAGTAATATCTCGTATAAATCGATCTTCAATACTGAGAAGACATTTTTTCCGTGCAATAAAGGCATGAAAAAAAAATACGGAATTTAGTTTTTTTTTGCAAACTGCCAACCACATTATTTGTGACTTATAAATTGTGTTAACTTTTTAATTAGATACTTAAGTTATAATGAGTTTCTTATATTATTTCCGGATATCATGTAAAAAGTATTTCATGTTTTAAATCTGCGCGTATAAATTTGTGATCCTCTCTCAAGAACGATTTCCATTTATCCCAATTTCAGGAAGGGCGGCTACATAAATACGCGCTCCGCGGACGCCGCCACCGGAGCACCGATATAACTTTTTACTCGGCCTCGCCCTCAATTTATTACGATTTATTTCAAATTATTTAACGCTGAAGTACAAAGCAAAGTAACATTTTTAATATTGTACTGAAAAAAAATAAATGACAAAGGTTAACTTTGTTCCCGATTTCAGTCATCGTTCGATGATATTTGAATGAAATGCAAAACATTTTTATAGTGAAAACATTTCGTAAATTATATCCTTTTTACGTAATATAATTTGCTATTTGTAGACGAGCAATGCTAGAGAAATTACATCAAAAGCCAATTACAAAATGTAAAACCGCTGACAGGAAATTCTCATCTGGCGATAAAACTAAAATAAACATGTCATTTAAAACTCAATCTGAAGTAAAATAATAAAAGATGTTCATTCACTTCGTAAAATAAGCAACGCTTTAATTTTCCTTGTATTTTAAATCGAAAAATATTCCGTTCATTTTATAGGCGTCCGAAGGGTTAAAAAAAACGTTGGCAAATACACGGCTTGTCAGCTATCCATAAATTACATCTCGGTTGGCTTCGGCGGAAATATAAATAGAGGGCGCCACTGTAAATATTGGAAAGGATTGCGGAGGATCAATGCGTATGAAGTGATAAATATCACATTATATGACGACCGAAAAAATCTTGAATCAATATTTGTACCTCATTTACTCCAATCTGTTTCGTTAGAAAGGAATTACCAATGCTAATTGGGTTAGCAAACAATACGTTTAATGTGTCTCTATTTTTAAAAGCAAAGACATAAATCAATTTACAAAGAAATGTACTATTAAATTTTCAAAACATACCTAACATAATATAACATTCCTACAAACGAGTTATACAAAATGCATTCGTGCAGACGTCATCATAAAATAACTTTGAGAAAATAGAACCTTGAATGCAATTGAGTTTCCAATTTCAGCTGCGAATCGACAGCGGAAATCGAAAATAGATAACACTTCAGCGCCGCGACTCCGAGCTCTGAACTCAATACCTACCAGCCCATACATTACATACATCTTAGTCTCACAAATATACCGCTACGTAGTCCTACAAGTCTTATTGTGTGTGGGTTTAAATATATCGTCATCCTTGTCTTTTATTTCATAAAACAAAGTTGGTATCTTTGTTTTGTTTTAAAAGGATATTTTGAACTCAGAAACCCACAGCTAGTGCAGTCTTTCTTTATGAGTTTCAGTAATATTGTCGCGATAATATTTTTTTTATAAGTTGCTTTATGAATTTTCTTGTGATGTAAACTCAAAAAGTGCTATGCAGATCATTTCAACATTTGTTGAGAATTATATTCGAGTTAATAACTATACAATTTTGTACAGAACACTGACTTAATATGATTTATTATGTTTTTGCTTACGAAGAAGTCTTAAAAATGTCACGAGGTGAGAGATATAATATCACTTTTTATTAGAAATAAAACAAAGTCGTCGTCATTTAAAAATTATTCATGAAATTTATATTGAGTTAGAATCGAGAACGCGAAAGAATTTGTTTAGAAAGTGGAAATTAGCATTTTGCTCGTAAAAAATTTAAACGTTCTTAAGAGATTACACTCGTCGAAGTGTTTTTCATTAGCAGTAAAACAAGTTTATTTCTTCATATTTTATTAAATTTGTGTTTGTCTTGGGACTGTTTTGACAGAGAAAACTAACATTAATAAACGTGATAAGAAATTTGTTTAATTATTATTTCAAATAACATATTAAACGTAAAATTCTACTTCTTCATCAAAACAAAAATTAACAGACTAATATACTAAGTTGGTAACAAAACGCGAAAGTAAAACTGTAGTACAGTAATGGCCCTACGACATATCAAAAGCCATATTCATTGGAAATTGCACTTCAACTTGGTATATAGATGGCGCTCGTGCGTCGCTCGCAATCCTACATCAATGGAGGTAAACGACCGCGTTTAAGGGAACGACTTTCATGCACCATTCTGTTTGAACGACTCGTGTACGTCGGGTGCTTACGCGGCAACCAACTTCGTCTTATAAATTTAAAATGCGAAATCTCGAAAGTGTTACTTGTGCTTTAGAAAGCTAATGCAAACATTAAAGTGCCACTAGGAGCTCACAAAGTATAACAAAATGTAAACTCACCGTCCTTTCGAGCCACTTGTGATGGTTGTGAACGGACTACGTAGAAATGTAATTCTACTACTTTTAGATTGTAGTAAATAGTCAACTGAGGCATTTGTTGTGCACAGAAAATGACGTGACAGACCAAATATTAGATTTTTTTTTTATAACAGAAAGGGGCAAACGAGCAGCGGGAACACCGAGGTGTTCAATTTAAAAAAAAAACATCTGACTATATTCCTTAAACACTCATGGGTGTTTGTCATTCGAAGACCTAACGGTCAGTCTACAGATATACACAACTTGTAAGTACAAACTAAGCCATAAAATCATAACCCTTCACAGTTAGTTAGTTGGTTAAAAAGGAGACAACCCGAATGCATTTAAGCGCTATAACGTCGAAGAAAATACAAATCGAAAAACTCACACTTCAAAATCGAACATTTTCTCTTGTTAGAGGAAATAGCAATATTACAAGTTCAGTTCATGTAAATAATCAAAAACGGTCAATAATTTCCAATAACAAAGTATCCCATTACTGTATGTTGTCAGGCGATGGATTTTAATTAGGTAAAGTTAACAATCAGCTGCATCACCGCGCCGCCGCCGCCACGCCGCCGCGCCACGCCGCCGCCACGCCGCCGCCACGCCGTCGCCACGCCGCCGCCACGCCGCCGCCACCATCGACTGCTTTCAAATAAAACTAAATTCTGTTAATCAATAAGCTTAATTATTGTGCTTGTAACTTGTAACATTAAAAAAAAAACAAATACTTTATTATTATATTTAGGTTTTAGTTTCATACAGTAAATAAACAGTAAATTTGATTTTCTTTCGGAAATGTTCATACTAAAAGTTTTTGTAAAATGGTGTAACGAAGCTAATGCTCTCTTATTTTAATTTTATACTTTTTTTTCAAATTAATCGTATTCTGGTATTTTTATCATTGAAAGAGAAGTTTAGCTTAAGTTTTCCGATTTAAGAGAGACTTCTAAGAGGATCACGTTTTTAGAACTTTGCGTTCCCCGTCTCTAAGTAAACAAATTTGAATAACAAATTCCCGCTCAATACAAAAGCAATGTCATTCGCAAAAACACATTCTCTACGAACTAACTACAAATATTTCAATCACGTTTCACTTACAGCGCCGTGCTCATTTCACACGAGTACAGAACAATAGACATTTAATATTACTGTTGTTTGAATGCACACTTTCTAAACAGTACTATGTATTATAGTACTGCACTATCCTACACAAAAACACTATTCTTCCCTCGTGTGAAAACATCAAGATATTAAGATTCAATTAATATCTATCTATTATATCATTACTAGAAATTTATAACGTTAATTAAATGTACACAGAACTGATGTATCACAATTTAGAAAGCATAATAAACCAGCTTGTATGATTTTTTTAAAGCTTTGAAGATATCATTAGAAGTTCACTTAGTTTTGAAAAATATTTTTATCTTTTTTACGTCTCACAGTCTCTCAGCGCCTTATCTAAAACTACTTACCATTATGATGCTGTTTTTAGCAATATAATGTATTAAACCATGCTAGTTTTAAAACATTGTATTATAAGTTTATTACAATGTTAAAATCAGGCAGCGTAGCGAGGCCGTGCACACATCAAGCTTGGCACAGCGGCTGCGGCCGGCGCAGGTGTTAACAACCTTCAACCACATTATTTATTAATTAAATCTACAGCACAGAACTTGTCAGCTGCTCTTAACTTTTAATGCTCATAAAAATAAATTGAATACTAGTATAATAATTATTGAACATTACACTGAGGTCTGGCGACTAAATCGCGTGTGTTGCCCCAACATTTGCTACGAAACGATTCCATAACGAACTTCAAAAATTTATAGAACTGACATTTTGTTTAGCTCCTAAGGTTCAATATGCGCCGCTTATTGAAATTTTGTTCGAAGTTCGCATTTTAAGAAGAAGCATTATTAAATTGATTATTGCAGCTGTCAATTAAAATTTTGCGAACTGCTTTTTATTTCTCTTTAACAAAAGCTGACGGCAATCACTTCAACCGCTCAGTCGTAAACGCATTTATTAAAAAATGTCCACACATCGCGTATAACATTGCCTGAAAGCTCGTTTAGTTGAAAAACCTTGTATTTGACAGCAGCAATTAAGGCTTTAAACGTTGAAAAGACTGAAAACTAAATATAGAACCTCTTTTAAACGAAGTTATATATTTTGATAGCATATCTAAGTTTCAATAAAATAATTCAACTACAAATTCTGTTAATTATCGTATGCTTTTATAACAATATTTTAATTTAAAATTTTCCTTAACTAACGCATTCAGAGTCAATAAGTGGTCTCCCTTAGTTGATATTCAGTAGGATAAATCTGCACAAACTCCCTGGGTAACATCAAATCATTTTACATATAATTTTCTAGGTCTAGGCCTCTGAGATATGCCATGAAACTTTATCAAAGACATTTCGCACGTCTTGTCGATTGTTTGTACCCACATCAAAGCATTAAAGGCAAGCAAACAGGCTCTGAAGGCGTAGTGTATGGTAAGGATTTTGCCGACTTGCTTAAACTGAGCGGTGCGCACTTCCAGCGGCTCTACGTGACTTACGTCGCAAATATTCCGCTCAGTCGACGGACACGCACTTGACACAGATGTGAGCACATTTTTAACAATATTGTTATCTAAAATATTGCAACATTTTATTGTATTTCAATGGTAAATTGGTTTTATTGTAAGAAGTTCGATTTATCATACTGGGATTTTTTCAACAACTTTCTTTTATTATTTTTGAAGTAACAAAGATTAAATAAATTTTATAAACGGATGATTTTTACATTTAATTAAAGTACATAGATATTTATTAAAAACTTTACATTTGTATCATCCCGCATGTTGATAATGTTTTACTTTCGCGGAACAAAACATTATCGCATGAAAAGTTCTTTTAAGTAATATCGTTCCCTACTTCATAAGTACATTATGTTGTTAGTTCGCACGGCTGGTTACAGTTCTGTTTCCTTGATAGAATTTCTTACAATATTTTTATTACGTTCATTGCTATTAAAAATAATAGGTCAAGTAGAGAGTATTTTCTGTTAAAGTTAGCTCGTCAGTAAAGTCGTAGCGCCTATTAAACTTAACGAGCAAATTCTAAACATAAAACTTCATGCTATTCTCAAATATAGTTTACGAAAAGAAACAAGAAAATGTTAGCGCTGACATCACTTAAAATACCTCTGACTACAGGGGAATGATCTGAATAGTAATATAACATTATTACGTCTAACATTTGAAAACATTGAATTTCTCCATTCACTGACCAGTGCGCTAGTACTAAAACAATACGTCTACAGCACAGAATAGTATTAGTAAGACTCCGTTTTACACATTTATAAGTCGCTGCAGACGTCTGTCGAGTCGCGTTATGCTTTTGTTCCACACCCAAAATTCCATCTGGAATTCATGGAAAGTCTTTGATTAGAATTTCTCTCGAAATGTTTGAAGTCCTCAAAGGCGTTTTGACGTATTTTACGTCTTTCGGTATATTATTGTTATTCATGTTTATTAATCTACAACGTATGTGTAAACTGAGTTTGAGTCTTTGTCGTCACTTCATGTATGTCCCCACTGAGGGTCTCGAAGCCTACTGAAGTTAGGGGTGACTAAGCAATAGTCATCAACGTTAGCTGCTTGCGGATTGGTTAATTTTAATGTTTAGTCATACCCTATGAATATGTCAATAAAGTCATAGTTAACATTAATATGGGTTCAAATTCTAATAATTTAAAAGCAATACTGTGTAATACAAAGCTCTGTAATGAACAAACGCGTTCACTCAACCGCCGCCGATGTTATTTGTCTTAGCGCTCACAATCAGGTGGATTAGAGGAAGGGATGGAATGGGATGAGGCGGCTCCTAAAATGCACTAGATTCAGACAAATTGCGGGATCAACGTTTGCTCTCGGTAAATATATATGTCGTTAATGCTATTTTCATCCCAAATGCTTATTCACTCGACAGTATCTTAATCGGCCAATTTGTTACCAAATTTAAGCAGATACGTTTATTTTGAAATTGGGTTTTTGCTTCTCGCTTTATCTATAAAATACTTCTTTATGAAATTTCGGAAAATCTCTTAATCGTTAACATCATCTCTTTCACAAGAATTCTGTATTTGTATGATATTTTATTAAGTGGAATAATATAAGTATCACATAAATTCCAATTATTGTGTTTATTTCCACTTATAGGCAGACTTTTAGAGTTACGTGAAATAAATTGTAAAACTGTTACTTAGCGACGCGCTTACAACTAGAAGTGTATTACTGCTTTTGTCACGATGGAAAAATCTTCATCATAAATGGCTTTGTTACGTTTTTTTCTTTACAAATATTTATAGCAATATATTTAAGGATTTCATATTATTTTCATCAATGTTACGCATTTGTTTTCAGAAACACTTATAAACAATGCCGCTGCGATATGAGAAAACAAATAAAAGTTGTTCAATATCGCCACAACCGCCCGCCTCCGCCTCAACCTCCGCAGCCCCACCTGAGCTCCATCCAGCTGCAAACAATCTCCAACTCCAAACTGATCTTATTCGAAGTCGAGATATCATTTCTTAGCAAAGAAAAATATTAATTTAACTGCGATTATCCTCAATTGAAGAAAAGCCATCTAGTAGGGAAAATTAAAATGTTTTCGCTCGAGAGTACACATACCACAAAGTATAAAATACGTTTATGTTTGCACTGTTACACTTGAAAAATCTGTTGTTTCATATTCTCAAAAAAATCAGTCATATTAGGCTGATATGCACTTAAATCCGTGTCAAAGGCTAATTCAGTGTTTAAAAATAATGAATCATAAAAACAAGGCTAGGAGTTACTAAGTATTTGTATCTGTGTTACTAAGGATATTTCTAAAGTGCTAATGAATTGTATTTATCAAATAATTTCATATTATATTCATGTCGTACATTGTTAGGAGGAAAATCCGGAAATGAGCCAGTGTATTGACTCAACACTAACCTTACTAAAATGTCGAAGTTTGAATCCCCTCACTATTCATTCTGACACTGGACATTGTAACGAAAGCACGTCATTCGCGCCAAAGGATTCTAATTAATGTCTAAAAATATATAGTGAAAAACATTTTCAAATCAGTCTTAAATTCGAAACATTTTATTAATATTCTACACAGATGTTTGAATCAAAGTTTTTTAAATTAACCTACCATTTCTCTCTCTCTCTCTCTCTGTGTTCACTTTAAACTACTCAAAATATAACTACAAACGATGTCAAAACAACAACAATTTATAAATTTTGTTCGTAACAATGGAGTAACAAACATCATAGTTTGAATAGAGTTTGTGTGTTTAACAAAAGCGAGGTAGCGCCGGCGGCGTGTTGTAAACTCGAGACAAACTTTCAAGTTCATTATTGTCGATCTATTATTTACCTCACTGTCGCACTGAACGAGAACTATAACATCGAAGAATGAACGGAATAATAAATCATTCACCTCTTGAAGTCCATACTCAATAGCAGTCAGAGTTAACAACTTTTGCTTGGTTAGCAGCAGCGAATCTGTCCTTTTTAGAAAATAATCGCTCGTAACATTTTATCTCACTTCTTACTTATATTATAAATGCGAAAATTTAGATGGAATAAATGGATGTTAAAAGTCCTTGAGTGGCGGCCGCGGACGGGTCGACGCAGCGTAGGTAGGCCTCCCGCACGATGTACCGATGACCTGGTCAAGGTTGCGGGAGTGCACTGGATGTGGGCGGCACAGGATCGGGCATTGTGGCAATCGATGGGGGAGGCCTACGTCCAGCAGTGGACAAGTTTAGGCTGAGTATGATGATGATGAAATGGATGTTTGTATAAGTTATCTCCAGATTGGTTGAATCGATCTTGCAGAAATTTGGCATAAATGTAAATATAGCCTGGAAATTAGCTGTATACTACTTATTCCTTGATATACACTATGCCTTATACTTATAGCAAATGGATAGTTTCTGAAGATATTTTCAACTGAAAAGAAGAGTGTTTCGTTATCTTCTATTTAAGAGACAGAGTTGTTGTATAATATTTTGGTATATCGCAATGTCAAAATCTAAAAAAATCCAATGTTACTATTTCTTTAACAAATGTGCGATACGATATATCTCGATAGTCAGAAGTATACTGGAAAAGGTATATTTTGTTTCTCTTTGAAATATTAAAAGAAATATATATATCTAAAATGTTCTTTGTACATTTGATATTTCATTGTAGACGCCTTTTGTGTTCTCTAATAAAAATCATTCTCGTATGAGAAGCCACTTACAGCTCATGAGCGTTTCGTCTCTTCAACGAACACAATGAACGAATACCAACAATTATTGTACGTTTTTCATACATCATATTATTAGCCTACTTCAACGGAATTGAACATTAATCCTTGTGTCTTTTGCTATCTTTTTTTAATAATAATAAGCTTTATAGATGAAAAAGGGAGAATAGATAGTTTTTGGTCGCTGTACACTATTCATAAAGTTAAACATCAGAAACTAACAAATTATTACTTAATATAATAAATAACATAAATAACTAAATTATAATAATTTGACATACAAGTTTATATACCAATGACTAAGTACTAAAACTAACGGCGAAACATTAACAATGGACAGCTGACTGGCTGGCAGTGAGGGACAGAGCTCGACCAGCACCCAAGAGGATGCTATTTTTGTTGCCGTCCAACATTTCATAGTTAAAACAAAAATACCTAATACCTAGATATATATGTCACGTAGTCTAATAATAATTGCCTATCTTTTATTATATTATGTTGTACAATTCTGATTTCATATAAATTGACGTGAAGAGTTTGCTGTTGAAATATAAAATACTATATTAAAGAGCTCTGAGAAAAGATAGAAAATAATAAAATAGGATTACTTTATCTTTCCCAACAGCAATATGACGCGTTTTTATTAGGATCCAGTTCACTAAGTAACACATAAATCCCACTTATTGAATTGCGCGAGCTGTTCTCAGCTCAGGCACTGCGCTACAGAACAGAGCCACTTTATACTTAGCGGTGCGTCAACTCAACTGAATTTTATATGCTCTCACATTCTTATAAAATAGATATTATCAATTATGGGTAAAATAAACTAAAAGTGTTCAAAATATATAAAAGTGATGACCTTTCGATCATTTACTAAGATTTTATCTTATATAGTTGGTATTTTTTATCCAGCGATCGACAAAATGTAATTGTTTTCTAAAGAACGGAGTAATATAATATATTATAATAATAAGAAATTGACTTTTCCGGGACTTAAAAAATAAAGGTTATTTCCCTAACGATAAAAATGATTCAACATTCCTTTCGAAAAAAACATAATTTCAGATTTCATCGTTCAACTATTTTGAAATGATGCAAGAATAAAGGACAAAAGCGCAATACAATTCCGGCCTGTCACCGTCCGGAACCCGTCCCCTGGTCTGGTGTGACACTGATTGAATTGCTTCGACACTCAGTGACAACACACAGTTAGCAGAATTTCACTAGTGACGGCGCACAACATTTTCTACGTTCTTTTCAGAAGCTAAGCCTTCGCTTTTATACAGTATGTGACAATGTCAGCTTGCGTGATAGACGATAAGATTTAACACGATTACACTTTGTCTATTGTTCTTCAATACCTTAAAGTATTGATATATTTTATCAACTATCAAATCGCAAATATCATGAATACAAAAGTTGAAACTAACTACCATAGTGTATACTAAACCTAAAAACCACTAAAGAAGTCAAAAAATTAAAAATCATATAATTTTAGCGAAATCATATGGCCGCTAATTCTATTGCCACCCTATACTTTAAAAAATAAAAGAAAAAAATTCTTGGCAGATACAGGGAAGACAGAAAAAAGAAAAAGTTAAGCGAATTTTCAATTAACATATCTGTTGTGCAGCGTTAAACACAAAAACAAGTTGAGAAGACATAAAGTTCCCGAACTTTAAATAATGAAGCAATATCCGCTTGTGACGCAAACTTCTTCACAGGATACTCTCCATTTAACCTTCATTTACTTAGAATTGCTCAAGTTGCGCAGTACATTTTACACTCGCCTCTAATTTGTGGCTTTTACATCTAAGTAATGGGCACAACGTGAATTAACCATTCCGATAATTCATTTTTATGTCTTTTTGTTTAACCACGTCTTAAACTTATTATAGTTTCATGGGAAAATACTCCCACAGAATTTGTCTATTGATTTACTACGTCATTGTTATTTCTGTTTTAAGATGAGATGATTAAGGTGTTACAACAGTAGACTCGCACCGTTAAAATAAAATCTACCTAAGCGAAGTATTTCGAAAAGTAACCAATCTGCAAATCCACACTTCGGCAAACAAAACTCTAACCTCGTCCAAGTTCACAAATTAAGTTAATCGTCGAGCTTTTCAAGTTAATGAGATCTGAACTTTTATCTCTCGCGTAATGTCGGGGATGCATTAAGACATTAAGCTGGACAGAAAAAGTTACCCTCCGTCGTTGCAAACTTATAATAAAAAATACAGTTAACCTGTGTTCTTTACACGCAGTACTTTTCAAGCTGTTTGTTGGTATTATTGATAAATATATGTAGCCTATCTCTATGTCATAACTTGAGGCTTGTTCGTGATGTTTTGACCTCAAAATCTAGTAGATAGTAGTGTATATTAATTTTAAAACTGCCTGTGTTTTTAAACTATTTAGGAGAAGCAATCACAAAACCGCTATCATTGTTGTTTATATCGGATGTTACAGTTACAAATTTAACTTTAGGTAGATAGGTGCTATAATCCGAAAACTAAATTGCGCTATATTGCTGATTAAAATTAATAACTTTTAAAATTTTACCGAATCTAAAGTAAAGTGTAACTATAAATCTTTGTACACAATCCACACGTATGCGATTCGAAAAGCAATTCCGTTAAAAGCTCGACGGTTACTTTTTGCCGTAAAAATATAACACGCGTAGCGAATTTAGTAACGAAACGAAGTAACGCCGTCGATTGATTGTAACTGCAGTGCGTGATAAGTGCCACTGGTACTACAGCTCTGCTAAAACAAAAAACTTTATTAAAAAATGCTACATCTGTTTCACGCATCACTTTATTTGAGTGCCAACAATATTACAAAAAAAAAGATGCAAACAGAGTCTCTATACCATACTTATAAAAATTATTGTGACTTCGCCATAGTATCTTATAGTTTTAATAAAATTCTCGTATCTTGAATTTTCATAATGGCGCTCTCTGAGTTTCCTTCAGTTATATATATGTTAAGTTCTCGAAGCTAAGTTCGAACTACATCAGTTACTTAGATGTGAACGACATAAGCGCGCCTGCAGCCACTTACACTCCCGTCTCTAATGAGAGGATTAAGTCATGAAGTAACGAACAAACTTTTAAAAATTTCATATTTAACGACTACACGCTAACGATACCACTTACATTTTTAAAAACTACTGATTAAGCACAAATTAAATAAATGTTATACTCATAAGAATGTCAAAATCTCGAAAGAATTTTTTTATTTACGATACAGATGGAAATACCTAAAAAAATGTTAAGGGTGCATTTAAAAGCGAAATTATAAATACCAACCTTTTAAGAAATCTTTTTTATCTTACAGACAACAAAATCTCCCCCAAATTGTGCTATTTATTATTTAAGATAAATTTTCCGTTCCATTATCCCGCCGCAGATCTCACGTATCGTGTTCAATCTGGCATTATTTGAAAGCTTTTAGCGAACGATACAATCCTCCGACAACATTCCGCACCGCGAATCCACGATACGATTGTAATCGATCCATTTGTATAGCTATTACTAAATCACTCGTAATGGTTTAATTGAAACGAAATGAAGCCACGGCAGAGGTAACGTCATCCCGGCTGTAATAATGCCGGGACTTAGTACTTCCTACTCTTCATTTTAATATGATAAATTACTAACAAGCTGTTGTTACTTGAACAAAACGCCATATACATCTGCAATACCAGAGAAACTGCAGATGCGTCGCCTCCCTCTGAGAAAAGGGTACGCTCGCTTGTCGGTCTCATGTCGTATTCAGTTATCTATCTAGATAATTATCTTTGATATTTTCATACTTTCAGTGATGTTTTTAACCACGTAAAAACATTCTTGTACCCCAAAACTTGCTGACTATTCATACGACGGTCAGCGTTTCCTAGCCCGCGGTCACGCCTCGCGTAATAAGGGGCCCCGTCCTTGCCATCTACTTCAATAAATCAATTTTGTTACGCACAGCTGAATGATATTGAATATTCTACTATTATTAATATTTTACTTTTTAAACTTTTGTATTTATATAAATCCAGTAGTTGTAATAAATGTCAGTTATAATTTCGAACTTATCCTCCCATTGTTCGACAGTTTCACAGTATTTTTTTTATATTTCAGTAATTACGAGACTATGATTGTTTTAAAAACTATTATAGTTAAATTTATAAAGAATGGAAACAAGGGATAACATTGTTAAAATTCAATTTGCTTACTTAATACTTTAATGTCTTTTGGAATGAAAAACTTAGTCCAACAAAAATATACGATTAAATTAAATTACTCCCGCTTAGAAAGTTGTTCAATAATATTAATTTACTACAGATGGTCTCCGCGTCCAAGTTTACTTAGAAAACTTAGGTTTCAGAAAACGGAATTAAGATTTCAACTTAGAGAAGCATTAATTTTGATGATGTATGATTTTGTACAATGTCTCTCAAAACAATATTTTTTATCATTAGATTTAATTTTTTATTCTTTTAACTGTGTTATGTATTTTATTTATTATAAATAAATATAATTAAAACATAGCTTACGTGAGGATTGCAATCAAGTAACATTGTCTCTGTGTCCATTATTCTAAGAACATATTGTGTTTCCCCTTCCCTACAGGATGTAGTTAACAACTCTGCGGTTTCTAGTCATTTTCTTACATCCGATACGTTACATCATATGTTTCCAACTTTTAAATTAGTATGTTCACATTTATTTATTGAATTTTTATAATATTTTTAAGTACTATAGTTTATTTTTCGACTTCTCAAGTGTCTAACACATCTGTTGGCTTATAATAAATCTTAACGCAAACTTATGCGCAGTCTATTTACATTATAAGAGTACATTGTTGGCTGCTTGTAATAACATTTAAATTTATAGTTGTGAAACTGGCAATGAAGAAATTGAAATATTAATCTTAATTTCGTTGTTGATAATTGTGCCCTTAAACTTTCTCAGCAGGTTGTATTATGTTTTTTTTCATTTTATAATTTGTTATAAAGTCATTGACTCAACAGTAGTCAAAACGCGTTTGTCCTTAAAATATATCAGTTCATCATATATTTTCACTTCAATTGAACGTAGCCAATTGAAGGAAACAGAAAAAATCAACGGGTCCTACGCGTTTACAGTCGCGAGCGCGAGCAAACACACTTAGCGTCGTGCGAGCTGACAAATTGACGCAAGCATGCTCCGCAAACACGCTCGCCTATTCGAGAATTCGGGAAAACTTTTACTTGTATTTTTTATGAAAACACGAGAAATAATTTTATTTATTAAGTTACGGTTAATAGCTTAGCTTTGAAATTCGCAGAAATACGATCTGCTATAATATATATGTGTTGCACAAAATAAAGACTAAAGCGCGACTATGATCTTGTAACTCTTTTTTAAACAAGAGGGCGCTAGTGAGCTACTATTTCCACCAGATGAGATAAGTTAGTCGGCCAATAATTATCTCTCTCTTATCAAAACTCTCTTGAATATTAATCTCAGTTTAAAAGAAAAACTGCAACTAAGAAGACAACAAGTCTTCAAGAAAAGTTTAATAAGAAATGCGCAAGATAACAGAGCGTCGCAGAAATAAAGCAGTCACAAGATAAAGTGTGAGTCGGCGCGGCGCTAGTTTCTGAAAAACGAGCTGCGCGAGCACTGACAGCGCCCTCTGACAACTTGCAGAGACAATGACAAACTGCGAACTGCTGATATTCTTTAATTGTATTTCATTTATTTAGTTTTCTTCAAGTTGTTTGACTTTGAATGATGGTCAGATGTACATACAGTAATTAGTAATAGGTAGTAAAATACTAATCTTACGTTATAAAATCGCTTTAAAATAAAATATCCGTCTGTTAGCCTACCAAAGTTCTTATGAAAGCAGAAACAATTTTCTGAAAATAAAAAACAACAGGTTAAAGTGAAAATAAACCAATCTTAGCTTTCAGTTCCAACGCAACCACTGAACTGATTTCTCGAAAGCGATCGAAATTACAAAATTAATTACATATAAAATACGTCGTAAACAGCCGGCGCGGCGCGGTGCCGGGTTCGCCGGGTGGCCGCCGGGGGGTTGCCGGGAGGCTCATTTAAACGTCATATGTTTGCTTGTTAATTGATTGAGAGCCGCTCTGAACGCTGGCTTATAGCTTTTACATTTAAGTTTTACGCTGTTTATACAGCTCCACAATTTGAGACCCTTTAATTTTTTTGTTAAGAACGAAATAATATAATATAATTAAAATCTACATAGCGTTATGCCATCTTCTGAAATAGGAAGATTTTTTTTGTAAAAACGGTTGAACAATAAAGATAGCTTCTCTATGTTATAAATATCCATGTTAACATTAGAAACAAAAATAGAAATTTTTCATAATAAGCTATTTTTTGTACGCTTTGGTTTAAGAAGTGATAAATCTAGACTACAGTTCTATAACTATCATCATCACTATATAATCACTATATATATCATCACTAATAACTATGATATACAAATAAAATAGTACAAAAGCTACCACGCCGCAAGCCCAAGTACGATAATTCACACAAACTTGTAAAAAGGGAAAATTAGTCTAATAAATTTAAGAAATTCTCCTTTGAAATATTCTGTTAACATTGATATTATTATAAACAATTATGAAACACTCCGCACGAGACTTTGATGTTAATTAGAGTGCTCATTATCACTTCAATGTTTTTAATAAGCGTCAAATAAAATTAACAAACATCAAAGGTAGTAGCGGAGACATTACAACCTTCTTACAGACATTACGTAAATATTTCTTTACAAAATTATGTGTTCATTTATTTAGCTAATGTCGCAGAACGTTCCTTTATTTTATTTTCATTTTTTGCTTAAGTAACTTGTATTCGTCGTCAATAACATTACATGTTGTTTGTTGCTTAATTAATTTCGATAACAACAGTCATTATCATTTGTCCAGCTTCGTTAAATATTTACCTGTCATAGTAAATAATTACATAAACTGGACCTATCGTTACACATGATATCTATATATATATATATATAAAGAAACATGTATTTGAATATGTTGCGATACAAAAATATATTCCAATTTATTTGTATAGGGCCACTCGAATGTAGTTCTATCAAAGTTTGTTTTGAAAAGTAGCGATGAAACGCCAATACAAAACCTGAAAGCATAAAGTGGGTATTCATAGCGCGCCCGGTCTTCCGGATACACGGTTTTATTTTAAGCCTCGCTGGCGGATTTTGCACGTAACTGGATTAAGTAACGACATACTAGGGACACTATCTGCACTTGATATGCTCATTGTACCAATATATACGTATATATGGTAGTGTATCTTTTCATCACGAAGTCCCTCACATCCTAACAGTCACTCTTTATTACATTGATTTATTACTAGCCACAGTACTTAATTTATTAATATAATATTCAACATTGATTGATGAATAAATTATGTAAGTTATATCGAGCTCAAAAACCTTATATTTAGAGTATTGCCCGTTCATAATGTTTCTATATCATTTAATAAAACTGCTATAAAACAAAATGTTCTATTTATCTGTAAATTTATAAGTTGGCTCCGAATATTTGCAAGATGCGATATCTCGTCGGTGTGTGCTCGTTTGCAACGGGCACGGACGCTTGACGTCGCAAATGCTTTATCTACTTCCAATTCCCGTGGCTGGATTTGCATTGCAAACTTGGCAATGTTCTTTATATCTTTTTGTCAGAAATTTTTGCAAACTGTAACGGACATTAGCTTGGAAGGGATTTTATTCAGATTTGAATTGAGGTTGCTGTGACTAAAAGTTCAAAAGCATAATATGGGGGACTACATGTATATTTTTTAATCGAAATAATATACTAACACGTAGTTTTATTATTTACTAAACATATCTTATGATTTTTCTTTACATTACTTTATTAAATACATCCAGAATTTTTTACCTAAAAAACCAAATATTTTTTAATATTCTGTAAGTTAATGAAATTATATAATATTCAGGTAACTGTTATAAAGGTATATGATAGTTAACAAAGTACTTAGTGTAAAGTAAACAGATTCTTTGAATAGACATAAGTTGTTGTTGTAACTTAGGTATGTCGCAACGACCGGCACAGCGGCGGCGGCGACGGCGAGAGCCATTCAAACTGTGGAATTCCCCGCGCAAACTATTCACGGAAAATTTAATCTATTTCAATGGAGCGCCCGATCAAAGTGCCTTTTGACTCGTCACCTCTTTTCCTTAACATGTGCTCCAGTTTATTCAGAAGACTGAATAAGTTTTCAACCTTCAAGTTTGATTGTTTTCAACTGTAATGAACCTTGGACTGGTCTTAGATCATCTTTTACATGCTTAATACATAGTTTTTTTTTTATATTTTAAGGCACAAATTTATCTTGTAAGTACTTCAGAGTCATTGAAAATAATATAAATTTGTGAAGCTTTTGTAAAGTAACATATTTATACAACTCACAATATAGAGGAATAATTACAGACACCATCGAGAATATCTGTAAATAATACAAAAGCTTGTTTCATTTGTTCATCGAAACCTCTTCGGAGTCGTAAAATAGGTATGTACATTATTAAAATAGATTCGTATTGGGACGTCTGGCGCTGCAGGCGACCACTCTGCTGGCTGCACGCTGCGTGCTCTACCCTCGTGGCAGAGGTCACTGACTGGCCCGCGACGTCACATTATGTTACGTTAAATGTATTAAGATAAATAATTAACCAGTAAAATCTATCGTTTAATTGAAAGCGTCATATAATTTAATTTTAATGAAAATAACGAGGCAACATATTTTTTAATCTTCATAATTTATTAAATTTAAAGTCAAATAAATAATTGAACAGCCAGCTTCGACAACCTTTACACAAATATATGTTTAATTTTTACTTCTTAAAACATAAATTGTTTTAAATTTAACGGTCAATTTTGGTACTGCCTTTCAGAAATTATAACATGAAACAAAGCGCCATCTATTGGCCACATGCCACGTATTATTTAGATAAGCAATTGTTAACTTTACCTAATAAGGCCGGGTGATGTTCTCGTTAGTGTGACCCTTTCTTTTGTTTAACATTTGATATTTTTTATCTATGTAACGTACGCATTGTAGCGTAGATATAAAGGAAATTCCAAATCCTCACTTCTCTGGGTTGCGGCGGGCGTTCGGGCGGTCGGGCGGCCGGGCGGTCGGGCACGGGTGAATCCATTTTAATGAATGCCCGACTCTCTATTTGCGAGTTACCTGCCTTGAATTAATAAGGGTCGCGTCCGGCATTGTCACTTAGAGGAATTTGCATTGCAAATGGCCGCGCGATCAAAGCCACGCCGTCTGTTAATACAACTGCTGTAAATTTTCTTTGAATTTACATTTACTAACTTATACTTGGCCGTTTCCGCTTTTTTCTTGACAATATCTCTAATCGTCTCTGATGTTTTATTCATGGAATACTTTTTGATGCTCCTTAATGATAAATCGCTGGAGACAACAGAAGTATAAATTATTTCTGGTTGTGTTTAATTCTTTTTAATAATATTTGATCATTTTTAAGCTTTTTCGACTTTCTTCGTGTTAAACAAAACTTTCATATAATTAAATGTACACTATTTCAGGCTGAATGGCGAGTTCATTTATGTGGCATGTAAACTTAGACCATAAAACACCGTAAACTCGTCGGACGCATTCCGTGCCATGCCATTCCAGCGATGCTGCACGCACTAACCTCGTTGTGAAGCAGGACAGCGGCTGCCTCATGTTCCCGACAGCACTTAATTAAAGGATATTTGTGCGTCACGTAAGCCGTAACTTGCGCACAATTAATGTGACAAAATATACTTATATACTGGTTGTTTACAAAAGTTTTTAACGCGGGCAAAGACAACCTAGTGATGCTGGTATACGTGTAATTAGCAAGATCTATATAACTTTAAAATTGCAGAACGTATCACGTAGAAGCATCAATAGTATACTAATTTTACATGGTTTTAGCAGCTTTATGACGATATGTATTTAACGTGTGGCAGTAGTTCCATATTGATATAGATGACGAGATAAAGCATACAAGCTTGATCCTGCTTTCATTAATCAGGATTTATGTAATCCAGTGTGAGCACTGGCACACTCCACGACTTAGGATTATTAAGGGCTTGAGCTTGTAATTAAAGATGAATTAGGAACTATATATAAATTAGTTTTCACTTAATTTGAGTTGTATATAATTTAGTTGAGATTACATAACTAATGTCACAATATTTCTTTGTCGTTAGGTCATTATCAGTTTTAGAATAAGCCACACTATTCTCGAAGTATATTTACAATATAGAATTACTTCGTTAGCTTTACATTACACGTAAAACGATATCGAAGGATCAAACACATTGCTGCAAACTGCGGTCGAAAATTTATCAAAAACGATATTGCGGTACTCAATCAAATTAATTAACTGATATTACGCTAAATAAACATTTAATGATTGTTTAAATTAAAATTAAATTACATTTAAATATTATTGTTGAAGATTGTGAATACTTTAAATGAAAGTAACCGCGTCATTTAATTATTGTTTTAATATCACTCGCTGTGTTGCAGCTCGATTGCGAATTCATTTTATATTGTTTTTGTTTGCTGACAATTGTCCTATTCGAATAAATTGTTAATGAGGTATTTAATAGGACTAGTTGTCGCCTATTGGTCGCCATTCAAACAAAATTCGTATTCACAGTTTTTTTTTTTAATAGGTCTGTTTACTTTTTCTTCAACTTAACTTTAAATGTGTTCAATTTCACGTACATCAGTGCAGTTTAAGCATTATTATAGATTATATTAATATAAAAAATCTTAACAAAAAACTGTAATTACTATTATTGGCTAAACGTTTTTTATTGTATAAGATAGCAAATGAGCAAGCGGCCTGAATTCACCAATGCAGCAAAGTAACGGTAAAGTGTTTGGTGTAAAGTAATGAAAACCAGCTTATTATCATCGTGTGCCATTACGTGGTGTCATAAAGTGAAGTTAATGTGTCGCGCGCTGACCGCAGATTCAGCAAAGTTAACTTTACGCGTATTTTTATCGTTTTATTAAAAACCGATACTGCCTGTTAAGACCATATTTATGATAATATTAACAAGCAGTTTTCCACAACACTTTCGTGTCACTAATTATTATTGCCATTTCATAAATTTTATCAAACTAAAATGAAAAACTTGAAGAAAACTAAACATATCTTGAACATTTTAATCATTAATATAGCTTTTAATCACAAGAAAATTAAAATAAAAACTTTCAGAATTCTAAACAGAATGAAACTAAGACTACAAGAAGAGGGGACAAGAAAAATAAAGATAATTCCACAACGTTGAACAGAAAGTGCAGTAAAACATTTAGAAAACTTAAATAAAAGTCGGTTCCTCCGCAGAGCTTTGGTCATTACTAAAGTTGAGGGTAGTCGCGACCGTGCGACCGCGCGACCTGCGGGAGTGCGGGAGTGCGGGGGGGGGGAGTAGGGCAGATCTTTTTTATTTATTAACTTCAGTTTGAATTTAATACAAAGCTTTTTATCCACGAAATTAATCTTAAAAGATTTAGTACAAATTTTTACTTCGTCAAAAATATCACGTATTTCTATATGCAAAATGAAAACGAAGATATCCTACATATTTGCCTATATTGACTATGCTAGCTTATGTACGAATATAACATAACACTCAAAACTTCAATAGAATAACAAAACAAAACGTTCGTCATTATCTAGTACAAATTAACTATAAACAAAACACTCGCTATCTGTTTGTCCACAGACTAATAGAGTTGTGTGTTTGTTTAATAGTTTATTGACATTGACGATGTTTGAATAATTTACTAATTCTGACACAATTCCGAAGCTGTGTTATCATTTTGTTGTCATGGACCGTATCCGAAATGCTAAAGTGGGTCTGAAAAAAATATTAATTGATTTTACATCTCTCGTATAAAATAAAAAAAAATTGTCTAAACCTAATTTAGTAGAAAAAGAAATTTTGTGTCCATAAATAAGTGGTAAAACGTAGCAAAACACAAACTTAGGATTTTTGCAGCTAATTTATTTTTATACTCTTTCAGTTTGTAATCGATTAGGAACAAAAGTTGTTGTGAGGTGTAAGAGTGTGAGAGTGAGTGCAGCGATCCCTAAAAGCTTTCACAGAATTAGAGGTGGAACACATCGCATGAGCTTTTAGATAATGGAACAATTCAAATGAAATAAATGCTGCTTTCATCCCACCTTCGTTCATGTTACAATAAAACAATTTAAAACACCGATCAAAAAATGCTCCATTACATTCAAACATGAATATTCAACAAAATAAAAACATAAAAGATTTACTTTCAATTTACTTATAACAAGTACAAAAACTGATTCCAGCTATTTACTATCTGACTTGGGGAAACTCCTTTTTCTTTTTTCCTGTGCCACCATTTCTATAACATTTTCCTCGTATGCGACATCACTAATATAATTAGCTTTATGCAATTTAATTTGTTCTTTGATCTCTGTTGATTTTTTGTTTTTGAGGGAATAGTTTCCTTTGCTTTCTTTCCCTTTTCTTGTTCAATATTTTTTATAACATTTATTTAACTATTTTATTTGTTTATTTGACATGTTCGTTTTTTATTTATGTTTCATAGTTGTTTAAAAGTTTGATATTCTACATACATAAAATTTTAAAATGGAAACACGAACTATATTGCACACCGGAAATAACCAATGCATCAAAATGGCAGCCGGAGTGAGCCGATTCTATTAAAATACGTGAGCTAGGGCATGTATTGCTTTTCTTTTACTATTCTCGGTTCAGTTTGTGATTCCAGTTTCGATTAGTCTACTCTAAATATACTCTCTAGCGCACAATCAATGACGATATAAAAATGTCGGATTCTCCCGATTCTTCTACAGATATAGATATGCTATGATGCACAAACATACATTTATATAAAGCAATTTTTAGAGTAGTTGTATACAAGCGGTTTTATATGTTTACCCTTTCAGAAAGTTACACTAAACATGGTGATGTTTGTGTGAGTTTTTAAATTATATGTAGGATTAAAGTTTTTACAATTTTTAGAATACTGTTGGTTCATTTCATTTTGTACTCACTATACGTGTTATATTTTTCACAGTAAAAGTAACCCAAGCTTTTAAGAGAATTACTTTGCGAATGTAATTCGTGCGGATTGCGTAGAAATATTTATTGTGGTCGTCCGCTAGTCGTGTGCTTTATTTACATCTCTGTTTTACATTGCGTTGTTAAAATTTCGTTTCGTTTACGCGAAACTAACAAACCGGCAAACGTTTTATTTTAGGAAAAATAAACAAGTTTGAATTATGTTATTTTATTTTCATGTCTATATTTTTACATACCTTATTGTGATTTTATATATCAATTTTAAACTGTACAGTTACATAATAATTTTTTTATCGAATAGATGCATCATGCATTACCAGCTAAGGTCAATAATTTAACGCTCTCATAAAAATTCGTTTAAGCGTGCACATTATGGGTTTTCCCAATTTCGAAATGATTTTCTCAGAAACATTTCGTTATCCTAAATCTTTACAAAACGTAAATATCATCCGGGAATTCCAATTACACATGGGAAATACGATGCACTAAAATACGAATGACCGCGTTTGATTAATTGCAAACGATTAGTCAACAAATCATTTTATAATATATTTAGGGAGAATTTAAACTGCCCACGTTAACAAGTTTACGGTGACATACTTGGCCATGACACAAGAATTGTTGGCGCGTGTTTTCACAGTTATAACAATAGTTAACTAGACACCGCCAGGGTCACTTGTACTATTAAATAATTGTCTCAATCTCCGCGGATGCTGTGACATACATCAGCAGTCCCCGTGGGAGGAGCGCAGTCATTTGTCATCTCCAATCGTCCTGTCTCATTGATGACCAGCTCTTACATCAACCATATCCTGTTATGTTATATCCATCAATCAGATTTTTATGCATATATTTGTAAAATATTTAATGACATTGTATTTATTTTGATATCACTACTTATGAACACCACTCATAGTTATGTTACTCATATTTTTTATTACACTAATCTTATATAATAACGATTTTAAATTATTTCTTTTTAATAAAAAAGATAAACAAATAACTAGAACTGAAGGCAGCAATGATAAACTAAAGTACATTAGCAAATTTAAGTCGCAATTTTAATTCAATAAGTGTCAAGATTCACAGAATTTTATTAACAAGTTCTATTGCAAAATTTTAATTTATTATAAAAAAATTAAGTAACTTAATGAGGTAAAAGATATCTGTAAATGATTTGTTTGAGTATTCTTCAAAAAACTCAACAATGATTTCATCCAGGCACAAATCCGCGGGTTTCAATAGGCAAAACCAACACCGCACACTCTGGGGAAATAAACCGATGACGATTTTACCGCAAATTTTAAATAGAATTTATTTAAAAAATTTGAATTACCTTTACATTTCAGTGGTCAAGGATAATTAAAATATATTTTAAAATAACCTATTGAACCACGAGTCTGCTGCGGTTATTCCCGTGTTACGCGGTGCAAGACAATTAATTGCGTATTTAGTTATTTCCTGATGCAACATTGAATCGTACCACGTGACAGAGGAAACATCACACTCTCTACGATGGAATTTTTCAGGGAATACCGCTTCCACCAAAAATACCAACGTATAATATGGATATTTTTAACATTGTCCGTAGATCAGAAACTTTGGACATGACAAATAATTAAGGCTACATTATAATCCTATATGAAAGTTAACATTTCTGTTCACGTAAAAATGCAAAAAAAAACCTTTTAAAGGCGAAAAAAGGATGTAAAATAAAAATTCTTTTCTTATAATAAAGAAATAAAATATAGAGCAGCTCAGTGCTTAAGAAAATTGACGTTTTATTGCAAACACTTAGCCTTTATTCTTACACCATTCCCTTTGCCAGTTTTCCTTATTGTTTGCTGCGTAACTTGCTGGTGTTTAGTACTGAAAGTATTTAATCTTTACTTTTCTTATTTAATTTAAGCACTGGCTACAGCAATACTACTAACAATATCTAACTGTTTACTCAGGCCTATAGGAAAAAATATCAACTTTTGCAAACAAGCACTTCAAACACATGATTATGGTCGCTTCTACGTAGAAAGTAGCTTTTTGTTAAACTAAACCACTTTCATAAAATCAGTTCCAGGTCCGAAACGTAAAAAATACCATGGTTATAATTTTAGCAATATGAATTTTCATTACTAAATGAATACATTTCGTTGCATATTTTGTATATTAACGCAATTTTTTTATTTTTGTCGCAGCAATTTATCAGGAACAGGAGAGTCGCAAAACATAATTGCCGAAGCTGCAATATCCACGGAACTAATTGACAGCGGCCAGCAATTTGTTAACAAGCCTTTTTTAACGCCCAGCGACGGACTCACACAAACAGGACCCGGCGAATGACGACAAACAGACCTACACATCCAATATGTACATAAATTTAGTAAGAAAAACGACATAAATGTTAAGTTTTATAAAGGTTAAAAACGTTGAACAACATAGCCAATACCCAAAATTTCAAACGTTACAGTATAAAAAAGAAAAGAAGTTTTATAAATTATTTTGGTAGGAGGTCATTTGCATAGATTATAATTGAAGAGAGCATTATTTGGTTGTATAAAATTATTAAAATTAAATCGTGTTTATTTGAAGGAGCAACAACAATTTAAAATGTAAGTATGAGAACTGAAACAAGTGGCGCTGGTGTGTTTTGATCTCATTAGATGATAGCTCGTCGATTAACTTGAGTCAACTTGCAATTAGCGTTCAGTGTGGAGTGTTCGCCCGCCACTTTACTGTTTGCACAGTCCACGCGCTGAAGCTACGAACTGAGCTTAAAATTAAACCTTATCTATGGCAATTACGTTTAAAATGTGCAAATATTTGTACTCTGATATAACCTCTTTAGTAGAAATAATGACAATATAAAAACCATTTTTTTCAAAATTCCTATTACTTATGTTTAATCCTGTTTTTAACATCCGAAATCAATATTTGATCCTTGAGATTGATCCAAAAATTATTTTAATTACTTTGTATGAAACGGAGCAAAACAATTCCTGCTAGCTATGAGCAATAGATGTGCTTAGATTGCTATTGCTTTAGGTTGAAATTATTATTAGTATTTATATCAGACAATTAAAACAAATAGTATTTAAAATGTTTATTAAAATACTGCGGCTAAGCAAATATTGTTCGAGATGGAATATTGACCTCGGCCATTGCACCACAATATAGGTTTGACTTTTAAACTGAATAGAACATGCAGCACAATATTGCAAAGGGCAAACGCTTTTGACAGATCATTTAGTTACGAGAATTCTGTCATAACGTTTTGTCGTCCTGCGGCTTATGTGAACGACAGATGGAATATTGGATATGACTATGCTTCACTCACTTGATGGCGACGTGTTTTAATCAGATCACTACATTGCATAACATTTACACAAATGAATTAAATAAAATTCAATTTGTAATTCAATACATGGATATCATTTGTTTCGGTTAAACTGTTTTTAACGCCCGTTAAAATGCGTCGGTGTGAATTACTCCTTATGAAAATGAACATGCACAAAGCATACATATAGTGAAACAAGGATCAAACCGGTGAGAGAGGCGCTGCTATCGCCGTTGGTTCTGTCAGAATACATATAAAACCTATTTAGACATAGAAAATGACCTAAACGAAAATAACGATGACAGCAACAGTACAAAAGGATCTTAGCATTTTTGAGAGGGGGCGCTAGTGAGCTGATGTGGTTTTGTTTGACTTATGCCCATATCTATACAGATAAATTAGTTCGTAGGTAGGTCGTAGGACGTCGTAATGATTGTACCTACACACATTAGGTGCATAGTTAACGTGTATTCATACACAAATTGGCTGCTCTGGAAACAGGATTACCGGATTGTTATACAGCAGGCAGCAATTGTGGAGAGCAACCCTTGTTACTCAGCGGTGCGTGCGACATTGTGCATGGCGTACCGGGTTCAATAACCTACTAAGTACATTTCTGTTCAACTTTCAGACGCCGTGAATTCGTTTTAATTTAACGCATTTCGAGATTCTAAAGTCACTATATTAGTCTAGGACTATTTATATATCTGTCGGCCAAATTAGTTGGAACTACGCTGACACGTACTTTTGACTTATTATTACTAGATAGTGCTACTGTTGATCAATCGAAAACTCTCCAAAAGAAAATATGCCTTAAGTCCTCTTACTGTAACTACATATTAAATTGAATATGTTTGGCTATGACGTATGCATGTTTGTAGAAATAGACAAAATAATGAAAAGGCTAGTACCAAACAATTGAACTATAACTCCGAACAATACAATTATACCATAAGTCAAAATTATAACACTTATTATTTGAAATAGTAATGAACTACACATTTAAGATAATACCGCTATACAGATAATATATCAGAATTATCTCGTATACATTAATATGTCAGACAGGGAACATCGCCTGAGGGAGCGTGCAGAGCAAACAAGGCGCAAGTTAGTCCGGGGCGGGTGCTGGCGGTGCGCGGTGCGCGGTGCGCCAGCGGAGCCCCGGGCACCGCACAACTCGCACTCCGCTAATACTCATCATACACTTGTGATGAGTATTTCAACTTGTACTGCCATACACGGCACTCTGTGTTATATTGGTCCCGAACAACATCGGATGATAACTTTGTAAACATTTTTTTTTCTCATCTTAGCTGTCATTCAAAATTGCAGAATTTTTTTATTGCTTTTACTGCTCTTGACAGATGGAAAGAAAGTAATGGAATATTTAACTATTAAAATCGTTCACCAAATAAAAAGCTTCTTCCGTGCTAAATATCTATGCATAAATGTCTGCAGTTTTTTTTATTTCGCTGAAACTTTACAAATGAGCTTTCTTTCAGGAGCTACGAGACGAATAATCTTAGCCAGGACAAAAGTAGCGAGATGAGACTCGCGGCGAGTCTAAAGGCTGCGCTAGGAGTGGCGGGGGGTTGCGTCGGCACGGGGGACGCGTGGGGCGCGTGCGTGAGCGAGACGACCGAGGTAATTATGTCCAGGTCTCGCCGACGCCTGAAAAGGGTCTCAGGTTGACAAATCGTCCGAGCGTTTTGTTTCACGTGATCCGTCACGAAAAATTTATGAAGCGGACTCCGAAAAAAGGACGGCCATTTTAGAAGTCGAATTCTTAGTTACGCTGCTATTCTGAAGAGGGTTTAGTGTAAGTTTCTCGTTAGTCTGTCGGCTCGGCTCACGACTTTTGTGTGTTCATTTCATGTGTTATGAAAAGGCAACTATATACTAATTTATATAATTATGGCAGATCTTTTGTGTACAAATAAAAATAGTTAAATACTCGGAAAGAAAACGTGGAAAATCACAGCGCTGACTGCAACAAAAGATAAGTATGTTTGTCAAAAGTAAGTATTTTTAACAAATATTACGCAATCCAGATAGAGGTTATAAGTTTGACTCTTTTTATCAGTATAACTTTAAACAATAAATAACTTTAGTAGTCGTTAAAATGTTTTATGTAATATATAATGATATTTGATCTTCATTTATAATAACAATAACAAAACATAACATCTGGGTTTTTCTTTTCAGTGGGGGATTTCCTTTTGCAGAATAAATCCATTACGTTAGGTATGAAAGGTGGCAAAGGACACGTCGCACCTTTATGAGACTTGAGGTCAGGAAATAATCGCTAAAATATACCAGCCGACCCATTTACTTGAGCTCGGCCGTAGTTTCTTGTAATACTCTTATATGAGATTTAACTTGTCTACTCTCAGCGACTCACCTGCTATTGTTTCTAAACAACAAGCCTTTCTTAACTTACGCCTTTATTTCTATTTAAACGCCTAAATGACATAAATAGCATTCTTGTATTATAAAACATTTCGCATTTATTGCAGTTTTTGAAAACAAGAATAGACAAGAGAATTAGGAAAATATGGTTTTGTACAATTATTTAATCACTATAAACTCTCGTTTACAAAAATATCAATAACATTGTATAATATTCATAACATTGTTTTAACTTATAAAATATAGCGATATCTACAAAATTGACCTGCAATTACAATCAGCGGACAAAAAGTTGGGTTTTTATTATTTTATCTCTTTTGGTAAATCCATGTAAATTAGTCTCAATACCTTCGTAAACATTTGACGCATCAATAGATTACACACGCGTGTTTTAATTTCAACTTATCAAAACTTATATTATACAATGTGAATTTTGCAAAATCTACATATATTTCTTACTTTTGTATTGATATTATTTATGTATTAAGTTTATATTTTAATACTAGGATTACATTAACATTTTATAATTATCTATTTTAACTAAGCTAGAATAGAATTTAGTCAGCATTGTTTCAATACCAGGAGCCTATTGTTTTATTCGCGGCAATAAATCCCTGCTGTCGATACTAAAGCTACTAAATAATAACACCAATTTGCGTTAAAAGCGAGCGACTGCGTAAAGCCCCGAGGCAACGGGAGCATAGCCGTAAAATTTTACGAGTCGCAAAGTGTCCGCCGCCGCCGTACGCGCATTTCACAAACATAGCAGTCTACTGACAGGAATTAATATCTTAAAATTTACTGTAATAACTTTACAGTTTACTTAGGTAGGATTAAAATCCGCAATATAGTTGAAACGGACAGGAGAACATTCAATGTACTGTACATACTGCTGTTGTGTAAAAGAATCATTTTGTCTTCTATATGCAGAAGTTAATTCACCGGTCAAAGTGGGATATGCCTACCCCCAACAAATATATTACCTTGCAATTTAGCCAATGTCTGTTACATACTTATAACAAAAATTTATTGACACATCATAACCGGACGTAGGTCTTCCCTTGTGTATTACCCACCGTGTTTGCGGTGGAGGGTGGCGGGACATTTTTGATTATCACTAGCCTACGACTTATTAAAATAATAAACACAATATGCACCGCTAAAATTCATTATAATTGTATTGCGGTGGTTTTATCTGTAAGCGGCCGGTTTTCCTCAACCGATTAGAAAACTGATTCCCAGTAATCTATAGGATGGTGTTAACGGTAAAGCGAACAGCTAGCTAGCACTAGCTGAACTGGGAGATTCCGGGGACATTAGATAAACCCTAGATTAGGGAATTATTCAATGTTAATTTAAAGGAAAAAATAATTCCAATGTTTGTAATGTTAATATCGATGTTTGTAATGATCAATACATTGTTTTGATTGCATAGTGCTGTATTGTATATACTTAGAGATAAAAATCTACGTTCTCCGTAATACATTAATAACACAAGCCAATTATTAATAATACTTATAATAAGAAATCAAAATGCACAAGTCTTTTAAGATAGCTTACGTATAGGTGTCAGGGTAACTGTGTTTAAGAATTAAAATCAGTTCTATGATTTCTTCCTAAAAATCGGATATTCGTGAAATAATCATATTTTGGCAGGAATCCAATAAACGTCACTGTTTCAATAAATTATAGGACACTGTATATTATATGCCAATTGTATTCAAAACAGTTGCACAAAAACGACGCTCCAACGTCACATATGACGTATTTTATTCTTTGTTTTGTTTCTTCCGTAGTTCTATTACTTGTTTGCATATCTTAACGCATAATATATAATCGCCCAATGTTTTCCAAGCAATTTAAGGCTGTCTTATGACGGTCACTAATGACTAATGGGGAAATTCGACTACAATCACATGATCGGTGTAATTGTGCGAAACAAATTTTACATCTAATCCATGTTTTTTCTTCATTAGACGATTTTTACTTCAAAGTATTCGACGTAACGATTCTTTGATAAAAGAAAGGATCACGAAAACTAAGACGAGTATTTCATTTTCGTTCTGTTTCTGTTTTTGATGACAAGAACCAAAGAATGGACAGGAAAAAATGTGTAACACACTAACCTACAGTAAAGTATTATTTTCTTGTAGTAATTGTTCTGGGCGCCTCTTCAACCTGTATTACTAAGGCAGTACACAGGTGCTTGTTGCACGAATCATTACTGCCTATGAGGAACAATGTTCTAGACCTCTGTAACGTAACCCTATTACATAATGACATTGCATCATAAACAACAATGATTTGTTAACGGCAGCGTATAACTGCGGACAACTGGTGCAGCCGCCCTCGAGCCTTACTCACAGGTATTCCCGCTCTACTCATATGAGGCAAAAGAAATGTGTAATTGTTTTTGGACAAACACCTTCTCTTACTTCCACAGAACAACTCGCAAAAAGTTTATTAAAATCTGTCATGTTCAGGCTACATTGGCAACATTGCTTTTTATTTAATTTAGAACGTTTGTTTATTCTTTAAATTTTTCCAATTATCTTTGATCTGTACAAATAATAAACCATCTGTACCAGAAGCTTACCATGGTAATACAAAAACTATTCAATCGATTATATGTTCCTAGTCATGAAAAGCTTTTCCTTCAGCGAGTTATTAGGACTAGTTTATTTTTGTATGTAAATCTGTAGGCACGCGGTCGATGCGTCACTTTAGCTGAAAGTAGCGTCGCATTTTGTTGTTAAATATATCGAGCGTGAGAAACCACGAAAATCTCAGTAGTAAATACCAAACGACCAAGGTCAAAATTATGATTCCCTGTGAATTTATTTACACATTTTGTTTTCATATATACAAAACTTAATTCTCACATACATTCGACATTCATTGTCACTGTGAATCTTTTTAGTGCTTCGTTGTTTTGTGAATCATACGCAAATATTTTTATATTCTTGTAACTGTTTATTATTGTTTTGCTTTGGATTATCCGACGTTATTCAGTGGTAAACATTAGCCATATTCTGCGTAGTATGACCGGCATGGCGGAGGGGCGCGGCGCAGTGCCCTCGTCTCCGGGTTTTCCCTCACGTGATCCTCGCATTCCGACACCCGTCCTCGCCTCTATCTATTGCGAACTTATCACAAATAAATGCGCTATCAAATCTATATTTATTATACATTACGTTCGACATTGCGCAATTATATGTATGGTATTAGTTTTTTCTTTCTTTCGATAATTTGCGAAGTTGTATATAGTTCCAGACCCTGTCTGAATAATTAAGGCGACGTTTTCGTCCAGAAATCAGATCACATTACACACATCGTACATCGATTAAATCTCATCTAATCTCACTAATATTATAAATGCGATTGTTTGGATGGATGGATGAATTACGGATGGATGGATTTTTATTAGAGTTATCTCCAGAATGGCTGCATCGATCTGACTGATATTCTCATTCTCATAGATGTAGAACAATTTCTGGACGAATACTCGGGCTACTAATTTAGTTTTTTTTTAATTCCGAGCGGACGGAGTCGCGGCCAACAGCTAGTAAAAAGATAAGGATCATACCAGACACTACACTGGCGGTCGTACATTTTACCTACAGTTTCTCAATCAACCTCATTTAGATAAAAAGTTATGCTGCAGCATATTTTAAAACTAATTGATTTATTTGAGGTTAAGATAAGACTGAGAGTGGCCACATCTAGGTTAATATTTCCACAAAAAAATACCTTTTGTAAACCCTTTGTAAGGGGAGCTGTCAGAAAAGAGGAAAAACCCGTCCGGGTTTGTTGTCCGGTATTCTCGGGTAGACGACCGTCCGTTACGTCCGGTCATTTCATTCAGCAATATGTTCTAAACTAACACATTAACGCTCATTATCTTCTAAATATTCTGTATTTATAATTAAATTTTGAACACTACAGTATCATATTGCATGATGTGCTCATCTGAATCTGAAGTTTTTCTTGGCGTTTAATTTTTTTTTTAATAATTTACACTAAATCTGTAGCACTAGGATGAATAATATTTAGTCAAATAAAACCTAAAAGAGTTCCGGTTACCTAGAAGTGCATTACAAATAATAGATGTAATTATACGGAATCAATAACATAAATCACTTTTACACCAAATTAACAACATTACGCCTATAAACCAGAGAGGTAGACACAAACCACAAACTTAAGCTTGAGATCGTAATCACAAAGTTACAAACTTCGCTATAAAACGTTTATGATTTGAAAAATTATTTATTGATAGCTGCTGTAATTATAAAAAATATCAGGTATTCCATAGATATATTATTTACTTCTTTAATATACCTACATTGCTACATTTCCGCTTACTTATTTTTTTAACTATTTGCCTAATTGATAACTTTTATTATACTGCAATACAGAAAATGGTTCTTTGTTACATTCCGTGGAATTCCTGACTGAATCATAATCATCGAAAATTTTACATAGGTTTTCTCTCGGAAATATTAAAAAAAAATCCAATTTGCAACCTATGAAAATTTAATTAAATTTATATATTAAATTCTGTGATATCGCTAGTTTATAATTTGTTTTCTTCTTTTTATTTTATTTTATCTATATTCTACTAGCTGTCGCCCGCGACTCCGTCCGCGCGGGATTAAAAATAGATGTTGGCCGATTCTCAGACCTACTCAATATTCTCACAAAATTTCATGAGAATCGGTCAAGCAGTTTCGGAGGAGTATGGAAACGAAAATTGTGACATGTGTGGATGGATGGATGGAAGTATCAACAGAACGCATTCATGGATCTCCATGAAATTTAAATAAAAGTCATACTCTAATTTACAACAAATAAGTATATCATATTTAAACTAATTAATTTTGAGAAGTATTAGCACTTATTGAGGGAAATCCATACCACATTATGTTCGTTATTGTATGTTTATTAGGACATAACATAATCACTGGGTTTTTACACATAAATCGATTTTAAATCGTTATTCTTTAACATTGTACTCAATAATCAAGACAAAGAAACAACAACATCCGATGTTTTTAATCATTACTTTAACATCACTTTATTCACATTTTAAACAAACGCAAAACGAATTAATTCTTCCAGGATTCAAAACACTAAAAATATTTGCCACTTTTGGTCCCACTTGGTGTTTTATGATTTATCGAACTAACGCTTAATTTAACAATGCTAAGTAATTTGTTTCAAGATGCCCTGACGTATCAAAGTCTGACACTCCGAAGTCGGTAGGAAGTGCCTGCTGTTCTTTTTTAACAGTATCACGTCTCCATCCTCCAGTTCCAGCTTTCCATAATCTGACATACATAATACTTCGATGTACAAAGACTTGGGCGGTCTGAGGTTCTCTGTGAGGTCTATCCCGCTGTAGCCGATGTCTTGACCAAGCGACCTCATGTAAGTCGCGAGATTTGTAGAGTACTTTGAGAACCACGTGTACTCGCTATCGGAGAGCAACTCTCTCACATCTGATGGAAGCACCGAACCAAACTCCCAGCGTAATGTTCTAATTTTATTCATTCGGTTGCAGAGGTATGCGAGGAGACAACGCTTGTTACGTTCCAATGCTGAGTGCCTCACTTGCACAGTTGTCCAAAGAGATTTGTTCTCCGATGTCGCATTTCTAGAAAAAACACTCCTATATAATTATGCTGTTTTCCATGAGTAAAATACTTCAAGTAAACATAATTGTTCTTCTATATTAGTTGAAATCAAAGAAAACGCATCAGGAAAGTGTCTCTGAATTTATAATACAACCAAAAATACATTTTTTTTTACTCCTTATTAGTAAAGGTATAACCCCATTTTCACCATCACATTTCTTTAACCACATTATCTTCCTTTTTTATATATTCAAAATTCCTAGTTGAAGAATACTTTGTATAATTAAGTAATAAAAATGACAACTCACGCATCCGCCATGTTCATTTTGAATAACACATGCATCTCCTCAATAATCTGACGCACTTTTTCATCCTTTAAATACATATTAAAAATTTAAACCAATTGTTACCTAATACTTATCATACATATAGACAGCAATTTCACTTTGTAATTAGAAGGGTGAAGGATTCTTTTTTAATTGATGCAATCAATTTTAGTATTTTACAATTTTAATTTTACTGGAGGGAAATTAGGAAACTGTCATATACATAGCTCAACATGGTATGCATTGCCTGTGCTTCTTGCTTACCTCAATAATGCTTGCAATCAATATATCAGACGCTATAGTATTTATTGGCATTTAACACTGCACTTTACATTTAGAGTCTTTATGCAAATTGAAAAAGATTTGATCTTGTAATAAAGGAAATCTATAATGTACTTGACTGACTAGAATAGACTTGCGTCTCTGTACAAGTGAAAAGTATGTCGTTTCACTACTTTCAGTCATAGTAAGTAATTAATTTTTTTTAATTTAATACTTACATTGTACTGATCAATTGTATCACGATTCCTTTCAGCTTCCTTAATTAATTCTATCACTTTTTCCCCAAACATTCTGTAAGTAAAAATGTGAGTCAAAGTCTATATTAATCCTTTAAGCATTATAACAATGAATAACCTGCATATAGCAATGGTGTGATACAAATTAATTACTATAAACTTAAAAAATACAGAACCTAACATTCATCACTTACCTCTACATGAAACGACTCGCCTTTTTGGTCTTGAAAAGAATTGAAACTACCCCTTCATTATGTTATTAACTTTTTTTTAAGATTACAGTTATCATTCAGCCTTTTGCTTGAAAAATAAAATGCTAAAATATTCCCGCCAAAACAATGTTAAGGTATTCTTTGCTACAAGTGGCTTTTCTTTATCTTTGGTAAAATAAATTGAAACCCAATTTAATTTTGTTTTTGTAATCAGAGTTCAATCAAGTAAAATTGTATTTAAAAGAAAAAAACATTTTAAAAAATCAAAACATAACCTAACACTTATCATTCAACTTCAACTTGACTTTTTGTTACATCCTGATTAAGTGTTCGGATACACATTAAGCTTAAAAATCTAGACCAAATAAAAGTTTTCATGTTGGTTAAATCTATGCACTTTGCAATCTTTGTTTATAAAATTTAGCAGCAATTTTTTCTTTATATTACCCTTCTCTAAAAAACATGAAGTAAAAACAACTTATCCAAAAGAAACATTAAAGTGAACAAATATTTATTTGTTGCTAAGTTTTAAGTATTTTTTACTTAAGCCTATTTGCATTCCTTACAAAAATAATTAAATGGAATGCCGTTACAACTATTCGATTATGGAAATTTCCATTTATAATCTATACGGACCAACGGATATTGAGAGAGGGGGAAGGGAGGCTGGGCTTGCCTGACTTGTTATGACGTATGACGTTCTGTTTCTGTTGAATGTCCATTTTACAAATTCGCCAATTCGCATTCATTGCGCACGCGATTTTGAACCGACACGGTTGTTTGCAAGCAAAACATTATTTACTTTTTAAACATGCCTTCGTGCCATTGCCAAGTGTAAATTTACTATTATTTGAGTGTAAAGTATTGTTGTGATCAAATATCCAAAATGAGTGCCAAAAAAGAAACAAAAGTTTTTGAAGACAAAAACACTGATTCAGGCTATCTGTCTGGAGTAATTAGTAGTGAACAGCTGTCGGGAGAAATAGATGTCGGGGCCGTTTGTGATAGTGAAAATGTGTGTCAGTTTTCGGAGGAACAAATAGACAGTGGTTTAGACTTATCAGAATGTCTTTCTAATGTTAAGATTAGTGATACGGACACGCAGGTGCCGAGGATTAAAGTGGAACCTACAAGAAGCCTGGACTACCCACCTTACCAAATACTTTTCCAGCAGGACGACGATGGGGACACGTAAGTCACTCGTTAAAGGTTTTAGAAGTATGCAATTTAGACCTTGAAAACAACACTTCGAAGGCTCTTTTTACAATCTATTTTAACTTGTTATGCTAGATTTTAAAGTAGTTGTATGTTATGTTTCATTTCTTTTTGGATTCTTATACTGTGAATATAATAATTGGTAATCTTGAATAAAATAATATAAAGTACTAAAGGTTAGCTTACTTAATATTAACTTCTCATATTTCTAATTTTAAAGCAACTTGCAAGAAAGAAATTAAAAAAAATCTTATAAGACTCTTGTATGACTTTGAAAGTTTAAACTTTTAGCCGATTTCATTGTAACAACTTAAATGACGGGATAGTTTTTATGTTGACATTCAACTATATTTGCAATGACAAATACTCTACTTGATATCACTACCAATATTAATATGATTATCATAAAATGTTGATTGTAATACATTCTATGGGTTAAAATACCTTTATGAAACATTTTGTTATCAAGGGTTTTTCAAAGCGGAATGACAAATGTCATTTAAATTGCATGTAGTTGTTTCTATGTTAATGAATGATAGCTTTATTGCATTATAAATATGTTTACCAAACTATTTCTGTTGAGGAAGGGAACTTTTGAAATTAAATCAACCTTAAGTCATATTCATGTAGACAAAGTAGGTGAATAAAAATATAACTAAAATTTGTTCTTTTTTTAATAAAATAATTTCTACAAAAATAGTATAATTAGTTTCAATGTGCATTTTTGTAAAATCAGATTATTGCTTGACCACTCATATTTCTCACAGCAGTGGATTTTTTTAACAAGATATTGATGATTTTAAGTCAGTATCCTATTTGTATGGTTAACCTATGTAAAGAATTCCAGTTGCACAGAACAGTTTTATATCTGCAGTAACTGTAATTTATGTTATAATGTATAAAAACAGCTAACTATGAGCAATGTTACATTGTGATGGAATAATAGTAGATCATTTAAGTAGATTTAATTATACCTTTCTAATTACATTTATTTCATAACAGGCAACTGCACATTGCATCAGTCCACGGCTGCGAGAAATCAGTTGGTACTCTCATCAGAGTCTGTCCAGAGAAATCCTGGCTTGATGTGGCCAATGATTATGGACACACAGCATTACATTTAGCAGTTATGAGTGGGAATGCAGTAGTAACGAGGATGTTGGTGATTGCGGGGGCATCGCTGGCACTCAGAGACTTCAATGGAGAGACACCACTGCACCATGCCGTGGCTGCTAACAACAAAGACTGCATCCAAGCCTTGCTGGCGCCCGTGCAGGACCAGCCACATCATAAGTTGTCCACTGTCCTCAATCAGAAAAACTATAATGGTAAGTGTCAATTTCACTTTATACTGCTGCACACATGACCTCTCACTTTGTACCACTCATTTGATATATTAACATTGTCTGTCAGGTTTATTGTAAAACAGATCAAATAATCAGGACATTTAATATTATAAATTAAATTGAATACATCAAAACAATTTCTCATCTCATAGGTGCGACCGCAAATTAGAGTTATTATTTTATTTTTTATTTTGAGAGAAATATAATAATTTCTTACTAAAATGCCTTCTGATGCATCGCTCCGTAAAAACCAGGGTTTTCCCGCCAACACTGCGCTACGGATTAACCTCAATGGCTTTTTTACGTTTTCCTTTTGTTTTCCATTGTTTTGTGTTGCGGTCGTTGGCTGAGATGAATGAGGCGAATAGAGTGATCACCTTGTCTATGGTTCGCTTATAAGTGATCACCAACTAACATCGAAACCATTAAAATTACATATTTTCAACATACGTTGTTACGTATCTTGTCTAATCATTTCATAATATTCATTTCGCCAATGACATTAATAGTAAACTGTCCTCGCAATGTTTGGTGCATGCGATACACGTTATATTAGATACACGTTTATTTACCTCTTCCTACCTTACGTTATGGTCAATAAATAAATTTGTTGGCCTCAATTTCAGAACATAGTTTAATTGTTTGTACAAAATGTTGACCTCTGATAAGGCGCTGACGGACGCTGCACTGATATCGCGTTGTTAAAAGTCGCCATTTTGTATATGTCTTTATTTTATGGCCCAATTTAATTTACCGATTATCTTGTCATAATGATAACTAAAGAATGATCTTTACATAATCGACACCGAGTATAGCTTGAAATACAATGTACCAATTAATAGAATATTGAAAGAAACGGCTCTCCAGTACTGAATAAAACGGATAAAGCATTTATAGCACTGAATGAGTAATGTTATAGGAATACGCGAGTTTAAGGGAAAACTGATAAGAAATGTGCGTAACCGTTACTTGTTTCTTATTAATGTTATGACGTAATATTATACCGTGTCCAAGATATTATCCTAAAAGGCCACCTAATTATATATTGTATAAACTGCCCAGCTCTAAGTAGAAAAACATATTCCGTCTTATTATTAAAAAATATGTTTACAAATATTTTTATAATTGTGGAAACCCACAGTGACGAGTTGGTTAGGGAAAATCGACTTCAACGAATTGAACCGATGTTTTTCATATTCCAATCAAAATATTGTCAATTTTCCGGATGACTTGGACATTGTCAGAGTTTCAAGCACACGAATTGATAGTTTCTCACCATGTTACGTTGGTGTTAAAACATCTCGACTATACATTAGCAAGTATATGCGAAAAACCATTTTAGACGTTTGAATTTTGTAATTTAACCAGTTTTATATGTTTTACATCCTGTTTTGATTGAGACATTAATCTTTAATATATCCTTGTCTCACAAAAAGACGTGAGTCTTCTAAGATTTTTTTTTGTATTTCCTTGGATTTAATAACTGGGGTCTGTCATTGCAATATTAATTGTATTGGTTTAAACTATGCTTAAACGCACAAACAAGGAAGTCTTAATGTTAGTACAAATGTTGAAGAACACGACGAGTGGAAGTTACCGATACCAGCTACTAAAGGTCACGAGTTTAGAAAAAACCCTTACTCGAGTACCTTATGTGGAGGCTCGCGAAACCCCCAAGGCCCTTGTCCGGTGCAATGACATCACTCGTACCGCAAAAGCTTACTCACTGCACCTAATCCTTTATTTACATATTATGTACGCAACAATCATAATTATTGTGATACGGCGCTCCGATCTCTGCATACGTTGGAAAACTTGTCAGCGTACTACGTCTGAGATGGTACGCAATCATTAGATACTTATGATATTCTTATCTCGCTCAAGTCAATGTTCACTTGAAGAGTGGGTAATATAATAAATAAATTATTTCAAATTTTTACGTTAAGGGTATATCAAATCATCTCTGGCCAGTCAGATGTTGTTAGCGTTGACATTTACAGGATGCACAAAAAACTACTGGATGTTGTTCCGCAGCATCATTTGTTCGCGATCATTAGATCAACTTCCCGATACCCGATGGCCGCGACCTCGCTCTCACATCCCGGAAGTGCCGAGATAATTTCCTTTCGCCTTTTGTATAGCCTGAGTTAAGTAACGGATGTGAGCGAACCCAGTTCACCTTCGAGCGTAAACCAACACAAACCATTGACTCTAGGAGACCACTACGTAGTAAATACCCGTTTGCAGAAATAATACGGATCTATCATCATTTATGAATTGTATCCTAGGATTCCGGAATCAAACCTGTTTACAATGGCGACAGCCACGTGACGCGACACTCGTTGACGGATGTGCTGCTGTGAATCGCATTGATTTAATGACCCCTCATACAATCGTAATTAAACAGCCGTTCATATAAACAGTAGTCGTTGCAATTATGTAAGAAAAAACATTAATTGTTTTTACATAATGTCTCGTGGTGAGATTGACGTCTTCAATCGCAATCATATAGATATTGAAACCACTAGACTGTAAATCATTTATGTTTCTAAACTTATGCTGTTCCAAACAACGACTTAAACAAGATTGTCTTCAAGATACCACGAAAAGTCGATGCATTAGAGTGTGATGCAAATGAAGCTTTTATTATAAAATATTACATCGCAACGCATCCTACTTTTGTGTGCGACGTGTGCTAGGTATGCCCTCGAGAAATGTACAACATAAAAATGTGATTAGTGTTGGCGCAGCGGTCGCTAAACAGTCTCGCGGGTTTTCCGTCTGTTATACAAGCGGTGAGTTTCAGCGCGGACTCTTTAATACGTATTTGCATTCGGTTTTACCCACCAGCCTGACCTTGCCGAGAACCAGTCGCGCGCCAGCGCCAGCCTCCCTCCCCCTACCGGTTTCAATTACATCTGTCTTTTTAAGGTCATCATTATTTCTATATGATAAAGTTTTGATGCTGTCACTTCCTATTTTACTGGGAATAAAATATTACACATGACCATTTTATGATCATGAGCCTTTGTCTTTCCTGTATATGACTTCAAGAAGCTCCAATATCAATGTGACTAGTGTTAGAAGTCCACATGAGATTACTACAGCAAGTTTTATGTAGGATGTGTCGCGTCAGTTGCCTTCAGCCATCTGCCGCGGCCAGCAATAGCGGCGGGTAAACCCGAGTTGGCGTTGATCAGAAGTGAAAGCGGCCGGCGTTGGGATACCCCGGCCCGACCCAGCCCGGCACACTGTCCGCAAGTTGCTGCGTTACGTCGTAACAAAATTTTGGCTGTCGCGTACATTTCTTAATTATATAATTGTGATGCCATTTTGTTATTAAATAACAAAATAAAGAACTATTTACAGGAAAAAATAAAGTTTAGTAATATTTAAAACTGCATTATTAGGAAATAAGGAAAATAAACAAACAAGCACAATAAACTTATAAAAGAATTTATAAAAACAATGAGCTTATCACTTCAGATAAAATATGAAGTTTACAGAACGAGTATCCTGGAATCTCAACATTTTTTCTTTTTCTCTATAATGAAATCGGCTGTCAGAGTAATCCCATAATTGTTTCCAATTGTAATTTGTAAACGATAATTATCGATCTTAGTCACCACAGCGGCCTTTGAACAATTTCCGGTTGACATCGTTTGAGGGAACATTGAGGGATTACCTTTATGGTGACGTTATAATGCTGCAAAATTCCAAATGACGATTGAAGGAAAACCGCAAACAGCACCCGCGAGCGCTCTTTTGTAAGTAATGATGACCACACGAACATTTTGGGTTATACCCACGTGAAAGTGCGCTCCGCTGCCGCAGTCGCCGCGGGCTGTACGCCATTGTATAGCGTCGCTTACTTTCCAACTTCTTGCTTTAATATTACTTGCGAGGTGTTTGTTAGCTTGCAAATATTTCCTCACGATTTATGTCGCATTTTTCTATTAATTTAAATATCCACCGTTTCAAATACTTATGTCACGCTCGCCGCTTTACATTCCAATGTCATAGTTTTTGTGCGATATTTTTTTTGATTAGATCCACGTCTACTTAATTATAATTTTAAACATGTCCTCTTTGTGTATGATAATTGTTCCTTGTTAGAAAACAACATTGGTAACATTTTTCTGGTAAACTAATATAAAATCAAATTATCTTTTAATGTTTTAGTAAGTTGTAGTATGTTTATATCTTTGTATTGTTAGCAAAAAATATAAATAGCTTTAATAGTAGATTAAATAAAAAAGTTGTCGATACTGTTATTACTAGTTGTCGAAAGAAGTCGTTCGGGCACTGTGCCAAAGCCTAGCTTGTAATCTCACAAATAGGTTAATTAAATAACTTTATATATATATAGTTGAAGAATTAAATTCACTTCCCACCTATTATAGTATTGAATATCGTACATAAAACTGTCACCCATAATTTACCACGTATTGCTATGACAAGTTCTAGACATAAAGGTACTGTGACCTTCAAATGACATTTCACCCAAATTTGTAGTAAGTAAATTATTACGATGCTTGACATGAGATGCACGTTTTTATATCAGTTAATATATTATGCACAAAAACCTAACCTAGTCTTAACTATTTTACGTAGTAAGTTCAAAATACTTGCAAAAGGCTACCGCAGATTAATTTTTAATTAAATATATTTTTTGTATGCTACTTTAATATTTTTATCGCTTTAGTTTACTACCAACTAAATAATATAAGTTTGAAGTTTTTCTTGCTTACGAGGAACGTACAGTTATGTATAAGATTTATACAATGTAGGAAACGTTTCAAGGTGTGTATTTAGGTATTTCCATGTGCGATTAACTCTGGCATCGGTGCTGCGATGTATGTGTGTGTTATGTTATGTCACTAACTCATACATATTTATACAAAATACACATGTCTAAATACAAATATATGTGTAAAATAACAAATATGTTTACTAAAACCAATCTAGTTTTTTTCCATATGGTTTTTTTAACAAATAGTTGTGTTAAAAATAAAAAAATTTAGGGTTGTATTTTATTCTAGGTGACATCTTAACGTTAATGAGATGTAATAGTGATTTCTTGCGAGGGTCGTGATCTGACGGCGGTGCGGTATGGCGACTCGTTTTTGTCCTAAGACAATGGGTCAACGGTCTGATATCGTGCTCCGCTAACGCTCGCTATCGGACCACTAATTATACAACTACCTCGTACACTTATAAAACTTTCTCTTAAAATGTTACAATGATATTGAAACATGTATTACATTTGAAGCAGGCATGTACATACTGTAGTATTCAAATTTCTGTCAATATTAGTTAAATTCAACTTGGTTGACTTTGTTTTCAGATGCAATAGTATGTATTGTATTAAAGTAATAAAACCAAAAATAAACTCTTAATCTGTAAGTTATCAAAGAAATGTTGTTTGCGCGTGCGCAAGGTGGCGTTATCAGTAACCACTTATTGTTAAACAAACGGGGTTTTCCACCTGTCGAGTGTCGACCTGCTTCCCCGATGTCCTCGCGCCACGTGACGTCGCATCACCTCCTCCCTGATATACGTACATAAATGTGTTTGTAACACATTTATGTACGTATATCAGGGTTTACCTATTAGTTGTTAATATAACAAGTGCTTACTATTTAGTGATAGTTTTAATTATATGCACTAAATCACATTTTGAGGCGGTAACAAATTCCAACAGTATCACATAGCCCGCGGGTGCCCCAAACTACGTCATTTGCTTATATCTACATATAACTGATGGCATTGACATTTATTTTGTCGGTCGTCGCTTATCATTTCGTGGCTCGAAGCAGAGCAACTCTTGTATATCGATAAATAGAGTAGGTAGAGATGTGTCGCACTCCTCTAAACATTTGTGTTTCTTTCGCACAATGATCGTAACATGTTTTGTACGGAAACAGTGAAAATACGATCGCCATTAGCCTTATAAGGCGAGAGACGTCGACGCGCGCGCCGCATTGCTTGGAAAACCCCAGCGGGCGCGCCGACCCCGCGCCCCGCGTCTACCGCGCGCCCCCCCATTCGTC
>NW_013529697.1:172914-203234 GCF_000836235.2 Papilio xuthus | reverse complement strand
CCGCCCCGCCCGCAAGCCACGCACTCGCCCGCTAATAAAATTCCAACGACATCACGAGTACATGAACGATTCTCTACAATACATTGGATAATAACAAAATGCCTGGCCGTGTAAAACCTATTTGTGTGACCCTGTTTCGCAAAGATTCATTCATTGCGAGCCAAAGTTGCCAAGTACCTACTACTGTGCCAAGAAAAACCAAAAAGCGAGATAAAACCAACCAACCGCTTAAGATTATATCAATAACAATAAGTCTTATCTTGCATTTAAATGAACAAAAATTATACCAAACGGTAACATAATTGGTAAAAATTTACAAACGTTTCATAATTATTAATGATTTATAGTGTTGTAAGAAGACAAGGTGAAATCCGACCGATAGATTGGTCATTGTGTTCACAAGTTGTCTTGTAACGCTTAATGTGCGGTAATATTAGCTACAAAAACTACAATCTACAGATACAGTATTGAAGAGCGGTACGACTGTATCATTTGACTGAGGTTTTCTCGGAATTTTTATGTTATTTTCAAGAAATAGCACGGCCAGTCTTTCCGGTCGCGACGTGCTCGCGGCACTTCATTATCATACATCTCATTCATTGTAATCGCTCGTTCACTTGACGCTATTCAATTAATACATACTCTTTCTACAAGTTGTAGATATAACGATAACGATTACTGCGGTACACTAACTCAATTAGATGAAATTCTCTTTGGCATTCTATAAATATACTCAGGCATGCGAAAATGATTACGTGAGACGTGTTAATTTGGTGATGGCGCTTTATATGAATTCCACCTCACATTATAAATACGATTTTTATAAGAAAAGTAAAGAATTAGCGCCTTTTTTATCTGCTTGTTTTTCTATCCTTTTATACATTGTGTCTCGAGGAACAATTTATACTTCAACGCGAAATTAACCCTAGATAGATGAAGCCATTGCTCACTCTCACTCGGAATAAATCGTCGAGAAATAACTCTGGGGAGATTTAAAATCTTCCCCGGATATTTTGGAGCGCGCTGTGCGCCCATTTATTTGTGTCGAGTCGGAAATAGCTTCAGATCTAGGCCAATCGCGCTCGGCCGCGTCGTTGTACCGCGGAATAACATGCCGCTATGGGAGCCGCGGAAACTGGTAAAATGCGCAATACCAATATGACAAGGAGGTCTAGTTTTAGTCTTAGTATAGATAAGGTGTCGCGAAATTGCAACTTTCGTATACGCGCGCAATTAAACTTTCACATTTTAGTATGCAGCTGCAAAAGTTTGCTAACTACAGAGTACAAAGTGCAGATATATTTATTGTACATAATTAATGAATGTTCATCTTCGTCCGTGGCGCAGCGGACATGTCGCTAATTTGGGATTCCCATGTCGGCGAACCTCGCTGCTTGCCACAAGCTCGAATCGGTGGCAAGTTCGTATTCTTTATGATGTTATCTTATAAATGTACATTAATCAAATATCTGAGCTTGACAACAATGAGTACAATACATTTACATTACATATATTTAGATAAGAAATAGTATTTTGTAATTTCTTCACTAGTGGTAGGTGTCATTACTGCAACCTCATAATTTACCAATTAATCCTATAATTATTGCGGCATCATATCATTGTTACGAACGTGTCGTCACAACAATCAATTGTAATAACATCGTGTAAGACACATCATAAATATAGTTTTTGTAACCACACACTCACATTATATTATTCAACTGTAATTATTTCAATGAGCAAGTGCGAGTACGCTTCTATATATATATATATATATATATATATATATATATATATATATATATATATATATCTCTTCACTCAGTTCCTAGGCAAATAAAAAGCATTTACAAAGTGTTGACAAAACCAGCAAGGATTTAGTTTAAACTATTTCATCGAAGTCTATCCAAGGTGTTAATTATGAGCAGCATGCTATAGTGACAGCACACGTCACAGCTGTGACCCCTCCCCGCTCGCCCCCAGTGCACGTGCTGCCACACTGCTGCGTCAGTGGGGTGAAGGGGGCGTGACGTCACGAGATCCGCCAATGTCACGTCACGTACAACACGCTCGCCGGCCTGCGGCACCGCTCGCGCTTGTGGCCAACTGATCGCTCGGGGGTTCAGTTCCCACGGCGTGACGTCAATGTTTTATTTTCGTTGAAAGATATTAAGTCATAGTTGTCATTAAGTCAAGTTGTAAGATATTTTAAACATACATATACAATCTGCAACAACTTTAAGAGAAAGACTTCGAAAGTAGTTTGCTTGATTCGCCATACACACAAAGTTAAAGTTTTTAATTGATAACATTTCCTACAGAATAGTGTCTGTTGTTACAGGGCAGATGTGCGTGCACGTAGCAGCCGCTGCGGGACACGTGGAGACGCTCAACACGCTCGCATACTACGGCGCAGACCTCAACGCTGCGGTGAGTACCGACATTACATCATAACAACGTAAACGATGCCAGGTTAAAAGGCTGATAATGTCTTTAAGATCGGAAGCCGAGTGATGCTATATATGATAAATAAATCTTGGTTGTTCAGAAGATTTTGAGAAAAGTGTTGACTGAATGGCGTCTCTCTGTCGGTAGATATTAACAAGTGTGCATGTCTCCGTGCACGTAGCTCCAGTGTCCGACGACCGCATTACTTGCTCACTTCTACTACTCTATGCCTTTTTATAATTCACGTAATTATCGTGTTTCGTGTCCTAGTGAATCGAGTATCCTAAATGTTATAATATGTCTGTACGTCATATCGCAAAAGCGACCGGCGCAACAATCTGACCTTTGGCAACAGTCTTTCTTAACTTGACTTCTTAACTCACAGTTATAAATATAATTGTAATCATAAATCTGCATACAGCTTGATTATCAATATCGTGACTTCCGTAATACTTGCAAACCCAAATAATGAACCGTCGTATTTTGAAACAAATCAAACGACCGTACGTGCCCCCGAAACCACCTCGGTAACACAAATAAAAGTCCCGCAGGGAAACCCGTCCTTCTAATCAGCTGATAATACCTCGTACTGATAGCTGGTGGGTTTTTTTCTCTCCGTTTGTTCGTTAACACTCGGCTCCGACGACGCTCGCAATATCAACTCTAAGATGTTCAGTTTAAAGTCCTCAATGCAGCAACGACCGCGTCCAGACAAAAAGTGATACGGTCATTGCTGACGTACAAACATTTTAACAATGTGCAATAACTTAATTTGTGTAAATACCTAAGTTTCACAGAGCAAGATAAAATATAACACCGGAAACGCTGTAATCTATTGATGCTAGCGACGAACTTGCTATGAAACCGTCTTTAGTTTTCCCTAAGTCGCGGTTCTCTTTATTACCATATAGGTACCCATATTCCTGCAAATTTCAAATTTAAAAATTCACCTCATGCGACAACCCCCTAATGTAATGTTTTGTATATTTGCAGGAGGGTCTGGCGGGATGGACGGCATTGCACATCGCGGCGCGGCGCGGGGACGCGCGTCTGTGCAGCGCGCTGTTGCAGCGCGGCGCCTCGGCCCGTGCGCGCAGCATGGCCGGCCGCACGCCGCGCTCCATGGCCGCCCGCACCGCCGCGCGACACGCCTTCTCCGCGCTCTCCGAAGACACCGACACCGACACCGACTCGGAGGATGACGAAGACGATGTCAGTATACACAACATACACATTCTATTAATATACGAAAAGTACTTGTCTTTATAGGTATAATAACTCTGAGTTTATGTTTTTGATAATGGCGTAGGAGTGATAACAAACAGCACAATATGTCATCACTTCTGTCAAAACATCGGTCGAGTTTCCCGAGAATTGATTTAAACGAAACCGTTTATAAAAACATTACGATAACGAAAGCTATTCACTGTGAGATGTTTCTGGAATCGTAAGTAAACAAAGTGCCGAGTGCATTCGGTCCATACTCGACAGATGTCATAGTTTTCCCGCGGCCGACAACCGCAACGCGCACATTCTGAGAATTACGATTGCTCGGGAGTTGGACCGCCTCCGCCGCAGGAAAACTAGCCGCCGACCGACGACACGTCACCAAACGTCATGCAAACACATCGTATACGATAATGGAAATTAACTCACTGTCGGACTGATTTAAAAATGTCATCAATAATTATTACAAACTTTATTGACACTGATACTAATCTCTATATCCCTTCTTTCCAGATGTTTGACAGCGACACGGAGAGTCTATTTGAAAAGTTGAAGGAAAGCGCGAACTTCATCAACGTCGCATAAGCCCTCTCCCCGCCACCCCCACCGCCCCGCGCCTCACTACAGATATACACATATATATCATTGTATTATTTATATATATATAGTTAGTCTACCACTACATACGTTAGCAAATTTATGTAAATATCTAAAAATGTGCTCCTTGTAGCCATCGATTGTTTAAAAGTTAGTGAAACTAACTTTGACCTGTTATGATAAGTTAGGCTTGTGTCGCAGTCGCAGTCGCAGTATCGCGTAGTGTCATCATGTAGTCGGAGGCGAGTGGGAGCTCGCTGTCAACTCCGCCGCAGAAAGGTTACGTGATAACGCGGGGTCACCAGATAACAGCTGGCAAATATACGACGCATTAACTTTGCTTATAAATCAAGTTATTTTCGTTGTTTAAATTATATATCTCTTTATATATCATTATTCATAACTGTTTTATATGATAAATATATAACAAGAACTAATTCAGTGTATTTACGCGCGAATGTCGGCCTGTCGTGACAGCTGACAGCGCCCGCCGCCATTCACGTCAGCTGTCAGCTGTCACTGATAACATTGTCGATGGTTTGCTGGACGAAGCCGCGGGGAAATGGGCCACGTTATCATCTAAACTAATGCCCTTTATCAACAGTTAAATATATTTATAAAATAAAACATATGTATATTATATTATTACTCATTTATGTTAGGTTTTTTATTACCCGTGTGGTGAAATGTGACACTTGAGCTGTGCAGTGAGAGACTGTCGTGTTTATCCCGGTGAAATAACATTTTCATCGTTGGTATAAACTTTGTCAGACAAATGGCGGCTTTGCCCTAACTTTGTAAGGAAAGCGGCGGCTAAGGCCCCATGTTGTCGAACTGTTTCTATTCTCTTATGGAGTCGTAGAAGTGAGTTACTCATTTTGTTATGTAATCTGTGCGATTTCACTCACCAGTACCGCCGAAAAGAAATGTCTTAGTCGTGTGCCGGCACAGCGCACACCTTAGTATCTAGTACTTCTGTTAAATTCTATAGTTTTGTATTTTGTAAAACTGCCTCTAACTAGTTGGATAATTTTATGAAAAACAAAATTTGTAAATAAATCAAATTATTTGGAATTTGTTAAATATTATAAGAAATAAAAAGTGTATTATTGTGCAGTTTTAGTCGAATTTATTTATATGTATCGCCTGCCTACATCGCTAAGGAAATATGTATCTTTTATTTTATGTAATATGGTTTTTTGACATACAATATAAATAGATATTTTTATATTGTGATTTGATTTATGCTTGTTTACCAACGCTTTTCCTATCACCACCAGCCTGGATCTATCCTCCGCGCATCGCATAACTTTCTGGCTCAAAAAATGTATACCAATCCATAAATAAATTATAAATGAATATATTTAGATAGATTTATGTTAGTTAAAAGTTATCTCCAGAATGTCTGCATAGATCTCGCTGAAAGGCATAGATGTACAACATTGTCTGGAAGAACACAGGCTAATTATTAAGATTTTTTTTTTAATTCAGCACAAGAAACAGCTAGTCAAATAATAACGAAAATGGATTCCAAATCTCATATAAATTGGTATTAACAAAGAAGTACCACTTTTATAATAAGCGTTTAAATAAATGGGATCAGTTGTGTGCCTCCGATACCACTGTGATAACCTTTGCTGAGGTCGCCTATTCTCAAATTACATTCTTGGAATCAACTTTATCTTTACAATGAAGATCGTCTCTCCTCCTTTATACTAAGAATCAAAGTATGGTCTCATTCACACATTCGAGTAACAACTCGGTATTTCACAAAAGCAATAAAACATGTCATAGAGTCGTAGCTATTATTTTTCGGTATTACATATAAGTAATAGTTCACTGACTAAGTATTCTCTCACAAGAGGGTAGTTACGATAACCTGCAACAGTTCGGATGAGCGCGAGTGTTATGCGGGGAGGGCAGTCGTGGAACAGTTGGGAATTTTTTTAAGATTAGCGTATAGAGACGTAACAGAAATATTTAACACGAAGCTGTGCAATACGACTGCTACAACAGGGCAGCACGCAACATCTAAGCTAATAAAATATAAATAATTATTTAAAATAATTTATAAAAAAAAAAAACATCTTATATACATAAATACTACAGCTTATAAACGAAATTGGGCAACTTTATAACATGTTCTAATTTTATAATTTGCCTTGCAATAATATTCTGTCATTTGTGGCGGAAACTATTAAATTCTTTTAATAGCCATTGATATCTACGTTGAGAAATAGAATGCAGTTAAAGAGCCAACATTGCCTCAAAGAAATGGAAAATTATTAATTTTATTCTATTTTAAAATGTTCGAGACAAGAAAACAAAATGTATGAACGGTCATAACGAAATTTAAACTATATATCTCGACCCATCTCAAGTAAAAAGCTACCTCATGATATGTACGTTTTTACGTCGGACAAGGTTACATCTCTGACATGTAACGTTGTCGGTTTGAATTTATATTACTTTACATTTCGTGTATATTTTTATTAACATTAGCGTCCTTTTAATGTAAAGTTTATCATCATAATACAGTACATATGCAGAGATAACATTACCAACATTGTGCAATATGTGATAAAAAAAAATCTCCTCCCTTCTCGGCTAACATCAGACTCTAGTGACAAATTAGAGAATTAAAAATATATTTATAAAAACAATTTTTTTTTCCCGTTCAATGTTATTTATCTGTGTTTTAATCTTCCCCTGGTTTTAAATATAATTGGTATTTTTGTCACGGCCATCGCAAGGCCACATCTTTTCTAAAATGAACACAAAACAATTATTATTCTTATAACGAAATAGTTTTGACATTTGAAAAATTTAAAATTTATACATATTTTTTTTATTTTCTTTTTAAAGTTTTGATACTTGGGATGTTTATAATAATTATTTCGGTCTGTAAGTGTACAACATATATTTATAAATTGCATTCCACTAAATATATTTATAAGTTTATTTACATTTTAGAAATTCAAACTAAATAGTTTTTTTTGCCAATAATTTGCAACAATGATTTGAACGACAAATTAGAGAAATGTGGGAACATTAAACACTAATAAAGTTAAGGACGTTTCGTTCGAGTTCCATTGCGAATGTTGAGTTTTCATTGCAAATGTAATATTATTAACGCCTATATTGACTGTAATATACATTTAATAACATCGTATATAAGTAAAACTAGTTAATATTGTAACATGGGGGTGGGGGGGGGGAAGCATCATATCTCCGTGTAGTATGTGGGGCGGTTGATGCGCAGCAGGTAGAAGACGTTGGGGAAGACGTAGGTGGTGTTGAGGCCGATGACGGCGTAGGTGAAGTACTTGTAGCAGAGCTCGGCGAGGATCTTGTGCGTGTTGCGCAGACTGTCCTCGGAGCAGCGCAGCGCGCGCAGCTCCCGGCCCAGCAGCGCGCAGACGAGCGCGTACGAGGCGGACTTGGCGAGCGCGCGCGTGGCCAGCAGGCCGCAGAGGCCGAGCACGGTGCGCAGCGCGGCGCAGCCCAGCATGGCGGCGCCGGGCCAGATGATGTCGTAGGGCGGGTCCGCCGCGCTCGCCCTCAGGTTGCCCAGCTGGTAGTTGATCCACGAGCCCGTCAGGATGCCGGCGCACACGCTCACTATCATCGTCGTGTCGCCTCTGAAAATGTTGCCCCTACTCTTGTTTACCTACTCATTTACCTTATTTTGTTGATTGTATCTCTTGTCTTATGTTTTAATTATTGTATAGTTCAATTAATCCTGGTTAGGATCCCCTCTACTAGTTTACATGTAAAGCGTATTGGTTCGATAAAATTTTTAAAGCTTATGTAATGAAGTATTTTTTGTTTTATTTATCGCTTCATTAAGCGATAACTGATCACGAATTCAACATAAAGTGTGCATGAGGAGACACCTCGCACACCGCACGCCGCACACCGCGACACGTGTAGCTCATAAAAACAAACCAGTTTAACAATAATCTAATCCTGCCATGTAAAAATAGTTGTAACGAGTGCGATCAGAACTTAATCTTCACATATTTAAAGTTTTATTTGCTACGTCGTATTGTGCTGATGTAGATGATGCTGATAAGTATGACCTACCCTATTGTCGACAAGTAGAGGAAGGAAGACGCGACTCACTCGTCCAAATCCGTTCAGATAGATTTACAAATATTCTAACAAAATTATTTATCTTGACTGGTAATTATAAAGACCAGATTGGTGACACCGTACAAAACATTAGAGCGTATGCAAGTGTGACTGCGCCACTGACCTGGTGGGTGTCCACTTGTCGGCGTGCGGGTGATACACCACGAGGAGCACAGAGACGGCCAGCACGAGGGCGGGCGCGTAGGGCGCGGTCAGCAGCACGCCGTCCAGCCAGTCCACTAGCGGGATCAGTGGCACCAACAGCGCGCCGGCCAGCACCAGGCCTCCCGCAATGTCCTGCAAATTAAAACAAACAACCTATATAGTTCTCATACTTTCACACAACTGACTACAAATCGTACCTCATGTCCATATCACACCTAGAGAGCACAATAAGCTCCATCACATAGGTATGTCTCGTATACTAACCAGCACGCTATGCATGCCGAGGTAGACCCTACTGACGCAGATGAGCGTGCACCAGGCGACGGCGATGATGAGGCCCCAGTGCGCCGGGTAGCGGTACCGGTCCATCGTGTACAGCAACACCGAGAACGGTATGGAGACGCCGACCATGGCATGCGTGGAAGGCATGCCATACTCCGCTGCCCACTTCTGCTGCAGCTTCTGCACCGGGTACCCAGGTCGCGGCCATCGTATTAAGTCTTTTGAACCCTGACCTGGAATCAAATGGTGCTAGCGATTAGCTCTTGAACTAAAAGAAATTATTAGGTAATTATTAAGTTATTTCCAAAGATTATGAGTGCGCAACAGACTAGCTTGAATATCAAATAAAATAAATTATTAAAGATACATGTAATCTGTTTCATTGTTACAAAAAACCCGACCTTATCAGATAGTAAAAAATTGTAACGACAAACGTAAATATATTAAAATGGAGACTACATACTGCAGCATTTATATAAACTGAAAGATATACTGATAAGCTCAGTTTCGTACTTATAATCCAGAAATTATATTATTTTTAAATGAATGTTGTCCACATCGATAATACCGTATTATAACTAACATATTTATTTTATATGTGTATAAGATGGTAAAGATGATGCGCGCATTCCCTCGTATACAAACATAAATGCATACGTGATCATTTAACTAAGCAAACCAGTATTAACAAACTGTAAACAAACTGATGTCCTGACATCTTATCTCTGCTCGCATCTGTACAGACAGCAAGCATTCTAAATAACAAAGAGAATGCCTATAAAATATAATTTCTTAATGTATCTTACTAATACTTGTATTATAAATGTGAATGTTTAGATGGATGGATGAATATTTTTTTGAAGATATCTCCGGAATGGTTACAGGGATAGATATAAAACATAGTCTGGAAGAACATATAGGCTTATTTTGTAATGTTCTTCCTAACCCCGAGTGGATGGAGTCGCGGGCGACAACTAGTTGGATGTAAAAAATGTCTTGTGTCATGCATAATTTATTAATGTAATATCTGCAAAAAGAAATACAGACAAATTGAGAACATACTAATTTGCATTTAAATAAATTAAAGATGTGAGCTGTAGTCTTGACTGACTTCTAGCTATTTTAATTCCAAGGTAAACCTGCAGCATTACAGCGATTTTAGTTAATGACGCCAATGTGTGAACAACACTAAATCTCTAATAAACCTACCTTTAACTTCAATTACTCACAAGATAAGGCATAATTACAAGATAAATAAACATTTTTGTCAGGTGATTTTTTAATCTCATATAATCTTAGTTGTCTGACTAAAACTCCAAGTATTCATTAACATAAAGATAAGTGAAGTTACATACAATGATTATCAATTTGGAATTTGTGCCTTAAATATTTATCTTTTGCATTTGTAATGAAAATACAATCAAAGTGTATTGTTGAATACATGCAATAGCAAGTTGAGCTTGTAGCATGTTGTATGAGAAAGAGATTATAGCCAGAAAAAAGATGCCCATATACTGCACAACGCTGCAGATGCAGGGCACAGACATTCAAATGTCTATAGTCATGGACCTCTTGGTGTGCCTCTATGACTGGAGAAGATAATATTATATAGAACATGCCATTTGATTAAGCATGTTGGAAACAAGGATACCCACCCTTCAGAGCAATGTGCCAACTAAATATTTAAACAACATTATGTGTACATAGCACTTTAGCTTACTGTTCTAAACAAAGTAAAACAATAATCACATGGGAGTTGTAAATTTTACTGGTCCTTGTAAAATATACCACAACGTAAAATCCTGTCAAGGTTTATTTTAATTGTTACAGTGCTTAACAATGATGGCCTTCATAAAACATATGAATAGTTATTCTTCATAAATCATAATTAAATATTAAATGTCAAGAGTTACAAAGAAGTTACAGTATTTAATGTTATAAGAAAAACTATGAGTTTATTAATTCACATTAAAAAGCATATTAATAACTGAATACTGTTAACTAATGGTAGCTGTGTCATTCCTGACATGGGATAAGCTCAAGTCTCTAGTAGGCATGTATATGAGCTGACAACAATTGTTATTTGCTTATTTGTATAAATAAGATTTTTTCAATTAATTATTAAAGTAAAATATACACATTCGTGTTTTTAATTTACCTATATACATAACAATAGTCCAGACCAGGATAACTCTCCTTCCTACAGCACCATCTATGTTCCAAAACCAAAATGGTATGAATGTTACATAGAATATTTCGTCTCCAAGAGCTGTACCCACAACAAACAGCCAGTACCAAAACTTGTTGTTGATGTGACACACCACCTCCTCTCTGCCGTTACTCTCTGCGGAGGTATCTGTGTCATATGAGGACTGCGAACTACTTGATATATTGCTGGGAATCCTTTTATGTTGTTTCAAATCAAATTCTTCTTTTTCTTTATTTAACCTGTCCGAATGAGTTATTTCAGCAGTGCCATCATGAGATATATTTTTATAAATTACACCAAAAAAATTTTGAACCTTAACCACTAATAACGGATCATTTAAATATTCTATAAGGTCTTCCCACATCGCGGCGGCTTTCTAAACAATTTACGAAATTCACTGCACAACACTTATCTCACCACTACGCTGATGACTTCATCATCGCTACCACGCAAATGAATGTTAACTAAAGCTAAAGGAAAAAAATACGAATAAATAAACTTGAGTCAAACACAAAATTGTAGGCGAACTTGGAGAATATTTTTCTGATGACAATGACATTGACATTTGACAAGTCCAACTCGTGATTATGACGTATGTGTACGACAGTAATTTGATAGTTTTAAAATTGTATAACTTTCGAAAATAATATATTAATGTTAATCATAGGTTTCTTGAATAAAATTAAAATGAAGAAATATTCTCGATCTTTCCATTACTTTCGAATTAATAGGTTCCATCATTAATTATTTAACGGAACGATATGTGCGTAGTGTCAAGAACAATATTACTCTAGGCAACCCTAAAGACCTGAACTTTGAAAACAGAATACAGATGAAGTAACCAAAACACTCAACTTTTCAACTCTTTGATATTAAGAAAAGTAAAAAACTTATTAGATTAGCAAAACCAATCCTTTTATTATAATTTCTGACAACTTTATTATAGTAAATATAACGTTTAATATTCGTTAGAAGACTTAGAAATTCTTGAGCGATTTTTCAAAGGCTGAAGAAACTTTTGAATACCGTTGTGAAAGTTTCATGTAAGTGGTTTTTATTTTTGCAATAGGACATCTACTGTTTATCGCTTTTATAAGTATTGGTCAATTCATTCATTTAACATACTGTTTTTCATTAATTTTTGAAGTCAAAGTTTACCTTTAAAATCGACAGTTTACTTATTAGACATTGATCAGCTGATTGTTACAGTACATTTGTTTTAAAAATATTTTGTGCAGAACTTATATAGTACCTTACTATATACATAGTATATCGTACCAATATAGAACACAAAACCTAGCATATTATGTACGTATAATTTAGTAGAAATATTAAATAGCTATGTAACAATCTTAATCAACTATCAACACACAGCCAAAGTTTAAGGTCCAGAAACCCTAAATTTTACATAGAGGTTTTTTTACTTAGGAGGCATCCACTAAGAAATGATTATAAGAAATTCATCCCCGAAATGTTTAAAGTGGGGACCAGAGTTTGTATCCGGCATGTTTGTAACAATATTTCTTTGGCAGAATTTTACTTGTACAAAGTGTAGCATTCAGTTCAGCAGGTACCAATCATATGGGTAGTGTATTTTAGGTTTTATTTGTGTGTTTGCATGTTCTCGAATTTTATATTGTTTTAAATATGAACTATTAAATTTTGGATACTGATTTATTATTTCTTTATACAAATAAATGCCTTTTATATGCTATGTATATTGATATGGAGAGGCCTTAATAAAAAATAGAGAATATATTTTTGTCATTTTTGTTCAAAAAAATAATATAGCAATCTATATGTTTTAAGGATATCTTCTATTCAGTTCTTTGAAGCCTTTATACAAATTTGGTCCAAAAGAAAAAACTAGTACTCAATAATATATGAAGAATGATGGTTATGCAGTTAGTTGAGTTTATATTTTATAAATTTAATTGTTTATTATCAAGTATTTTGTCTGTATCTGGTGGAGTTTGTCAACTGCTTGTGTTCCTGAGTTGTGCTGTAGTGCTGGTTGCGAGCTGCCTAGTTCAAACTGATAACGGGTTCAGTTTTGTTGTTGTTCATTGACAATTAACTGCGCGCGAGCATCATATTATCTCGCGCCCGATAACATTGTTAAATATACCGAGCTATCAATCCTGCCCCCGCGACCCCGCCACCCCGCCACGCCATCCCCGCTACCCACTACAATAAAGACGCAATATATGCGAATTTCATGTTTTGTCTCGATGTCTGGCCTGGAACTGATAAACACGACTCTAGAGAATTTTATAGATATTTAAATACAAATTATCGTTGTCGGACTGTGTATGTACAATTTGTAAAAAATGTAAAAAAAAATATCTCGAATTTTTTTTTAATTTTATTTCAAAACACACACAGAGATAGTTATATATTCTACTTCAGAATCGTTGTCCTTTCTATCAACATATTGATACGTCGAAAGAATTGATTAAAATAAGGACACATTAATTAGTAATACTCGTAAATAGTAAGAGCCGATCTTGCTTTTCTGTCCTTGAAACGTATTTAATACCAAAAAAATTTATGATTTTTATGGCCTTCCTAAAAATTCCTGTAAATTTTTGAGACGTAGTAAATCAAAAGATCAAGCCCCACATTTTTACCTTATATTACCTCTACGCTAATCTGAACGTCATTATTGTTATGGACAAGGCTCACTCGAATTCGCTTGCAAACAATGTTATCTTTCGTGTACACACTGCGTGTAAGTGGTAGGAAGGAGTGGCGTGTATCGCGGGCAAGCGTGTTTGTCTAGAACTGACCTAAGTCACGTACGGCCTACGCCACTGGCAAACTGCACTTTGTGTCTGCTCTTACGTGATCAGCTACTTTAAAAACTACAATATCCTATTGAAATTCAATTTTGTTTGTGTTATTCAATATGTGCCGATTTCTTGATGTAACATTTTCCATTCAAATCAATTCTAAATCTAAATGTTAAATTATTCACATTGAATTACGCACTACAGTGGCCTTGTAGTGATTAATCTTCATTGTCACGTTTGTTGGTTTGGTATGTATTGTGTATTACATGTTTATTTTGATCGTCCGAGGTAGAGGTAGAGAGGTGAGGATACCCGAGAAACTTTACAACAACTTAGTCCATCACGACTTTTGTATGCCGAAACCGTGGCCTATCGATTACCTTCGAGAGGTTAATTAAAGAGTAATAGCAGCAATAGGTTTACCTTTTTAGATCCCCGAAAATGCCGTATGTCTGCGTATATGCGTACAGTGGATATTATTCATTGAAATACCTATCTATGTATTTCTTGATGACCGACGATGTAAAACGGGACCTTTGAAATAAATCTTATAAGTTTATATTGTTTTGCGGCGAGAGCAGTCGCAGTGCGAGCTATACGTGTCACATAATGACCTCACAGATAAGGTTTCTCGGAGTACCGCACACAGCACAGTACACCTCCGCCTCCGCGACAGGAGCGCGCTCGCTCGCGGACCATTTATCAATTGTATCATTGTGCTCTAATCCAGATCAATGGGTATCTGTAGCCGGGACTGTGCATGAGCCGACAACAGAGCCCCCTGTCTCCGGCTCACGGAACTATAGCCGAGATCAAAGGTACATTGTGGTCTCGGTGCCCCCTTGCAGAATGATGTAATTAAGAACCCGGCGGTTACTGTCGACTTTATTGAGTGTAATGCCAAGTGTTGTGATCCGATGATGATAAATGAATGTGGAATAACTCTTGTATTAGTTTCATCTTTTGGCATCGATGCGCCGTGTCTGTTCCGACTGTGTACTTTGAGACAGTTGTCAAACCTTACAGCTAAATAACCTTTCTTGTGCAGTTTTTTAATTGAGACATGTATAATAACAAATTAAGTAATTTGCCTTTTTAATATTTCTACAGTTACTATAGTCACCTATCAAATATGAGTAAATACAAAGCACGTGTAAAACAATATTTGTCCAATAATCAATAGTTGATAGTAATTGTATTATTTGTTATTATTGAATATTGTTTGATTATATCTGAAGTTTATAGCTCGTTTCATTTGTGTAGTGTGATGCCACCCCTGTGACATCACACACACAGACACAAGACTCCGAAAAGAAGAAACACAAATTCCGTGTCCAAATATTTTGCGGAGATAAACTTGTGGTATTACGAATACATACCGATACATTTCGACGGAAGAATTTTTACACGATTTTTTTTAAATAGCTCCCGCAAATGTTTATGTCATCTATTTATTAATTATTTTTTAACGTATGTTGTATGATTAACTATCATTTCTACATTACTTTTATAGGTTTTGGTTTAAACTTAACTGACTTTGCGTCAACTTCAAAGTGGTTTAAGGGTTTATTTTAATATTCATATAAATTAGTATAAATAATTTATTTTGCTTCCGTTAAACATGCGTAAACATATCACGGGTGCGTAAAATTTTGGCGCGCAAACCGTTATCAGTGGTCATGTGGGTACAGGATTACCGCGAAACATTTCATACAGTTAAGATAACCGGTTGTTCTCATAACGTATCTGGTAACACTATAAATCAACTTTAACGATCAAGTTCATTTCGTTTTTTAAAAACCAGTTAACATTTACTTTGGTTCATTCTTATTTCATACGATAGTCATATTTGCGTCACGAAGATTTAAAATATAGTTAATTATATAAATACCAAAAACCAAACCAGTCAATTATAAAAAAAATTAAAAACTTCTATATTGTTTACTCTTGTGTGTAGGTTGAAACGCGGCGGATATGGCAGCAGAGGAGGAACCAGACTCCTTAAAAATATATTGGGAACACTTCTTCAAGGCTGAGACCGGCACTTATGAGGTTGGCACCACCATACCATTACCATAACTTCTTAAAAATCAACTCTAAACTCTTCATAATTAAGCTTAACAATTTTACCTGAAAGTATAGTGATTAAAGAGTTGTGTCGATGTGTTACAGAAGTCGACATGGCTGGAGCTCTTCCTGGCGGAGTTCCTCGTGCGGCTCCAAGAGGGCGTCGATGCCAACCAGCTCATCAAGTTCTGGTACTTTACATGATGAAAAGATTTAATAAGCAACAAATCATTTCTAATCTGTCCTATCATAAAGTCCTCAAATGATCCCTCTTCAAGCTATATTTGAAAGTGATAGTGGTTGAGTTTATTGTATGAGAAGTGTAACAATGTGGTTGTGTTGTGTTCAGTCCGGTGAGCGGTGTGGTGACGCTGGTGGGGTGCGAGCTGCTGTGCGGCATCCACCGCGTCACCTCCGCCGCCAACCTGCACCACGCCGCTCCCCCGGCACCACCACCTCCACCACCACCACCACCACCACACGACTCCGGCAACGGCTTCGCCAACGGACATGATGGTAAATCTCTCGCTTTATTATATTTTATGGAATTACATACATAGGAAATATGGAGTTAAGTTTTAATATTTGAGATCGCTCCCGGAGAACACCACTCACATAAATGACCTGCCCTCACGCAAAATACGCGCTACATGTGGAGTTATTATAACAGAACTACCTGTTAATAATGTTATAATAATGCTTTTATATTTTAGAATTAACAAATGAAACATTCCACATAAACATATGATATGCAATTTGAATATGCATTTATGTCTTGCATCATCATCATAATTATATTTCTTATTTTATTCTATTAAACATCCGATGTATTTATATCGGAAAAATCTAAATTAGACAATTTATAATCTAATACTAATTTGCAATACACAATTAAAATACATTTTGCGTCATAGAACATTTGATTTTTAAATTATATATAACATACCTACACTCGGCAAGCACTTTCAAGCAAATACCGATATCCAATGTTGTTGATGCATATATCAAACACAATATTAATATGTATCCGAGTGCGCACGCGCATGGATTATCAGCTGACGTTACAGCTATATCGCTGCCCTCGTTGACCTGCGCCCACTTGCATTTGCTTGATTGATTTCTTCAATCATTTCACATGACATTTTACGTAACCGTGTAAATACATACAAGCATTTCTTTGTAAACATTATGAACAGGTGAGTATTTTTTCAAATGACATTGTGACAGTGTGTGATGGCGGGGTTGAGGGGGGAGCGTGCGTCGCGCGCGCGCCGGCGAGCGTGTTCAGCCGCGCGCAGGCGCAGGCGCAGGCGAGCGGCGCGGTGCTGCGCGCGTACGTGCTGCGCGGCCCCGCCTGGCGCTGCCTCGTGCTGCTGCGCACGCTCGGCGTCGAGGTCTGCCATATGTTGCCTTACAAACATATCATCTTCATTATTTCATAAATACGAAAAACAAACCAGTTAAAAAGTTTTTATACAACATTAGTAAAAGTATGACTGATACGAAAGTACTGCATCATTTCAATGTTTCTATTAACATTTGTAGGTTTATTGCATTCAAAATCGCGACATCTATTTGAAACAAGATATGTTGTACAATGTTTGTGTGGCATCCGCGTTCACTATGTTCTGCAAACAATACGCGTCGCGTCACATTGTTGTCATTCAGTATGTATATATTTCGCAATGGACCAGCATTGCCCACTTATGTACACAAACCTGTTGCACTCCGCGCGGTCACTGACCGTCCGCTTGTGCAACTAATCAACCGCCTTTCCTTGCACCGTTATCTTGATGACGATACAATTAATTGCTTTACAACGGCATATATAATGTAGTTATTAAATAAAAATATATTTTATTACTTTATAAAGTACCCGACCTAGATTCGATCAATTTGGCACGTCGAGAACGATAGTACACTTCTGCCCCACGTGCCAACTTAAGCGCCACTTATTGTATTTCGATTTTTATACGGAGTTTTTTTATTTACATGCTTCATTGAGTGAATAACATGTTATATCTTAGGGCCCGTTCACACAGACCGGGGCGGAGAGCATAGAAAATTTTATTAGAAATAAAATTGAGTTTTATATGATTAAAAGAAAGTTTAATTTTACTTTTCACGTTTTTTAACTTTTTTTTTGGACAAAAAAGAAGTGCAAATTAAAATTATATGTGTTTTATTTTGGAATAAAATGTATCTGGTTTGCTCTTCGCGTAGGTCTGTCCGAACGGACCCTTAGGATGTCTAGCTTAGTCGACAAATGTATGATGGAGAATGTACCGCGTCTCTTGGTCAGGGTCTGTCGTGCTGCCGGCAGCTGAGCTCTGTGCTGGTGTGGCTGTGGGGCGAGCTGGCGGGCGGCGCGGCCAGCCCGGGCTCCACGCCGCCGCGCGCCCCGCACCCGCCTCCCATACACACGCTCTTCTCGCACAGGTACATACACATACACACACATCTGACGACTTACCACTGTCTTCATTTAACACATTCAATGCAACTACTATTTACGCTCTTTACCTAAAGTGAATTGCGACCGAGTCGGTAGAAAGTGTTAAATCCATTTTAAAATGTTAAAAATACGTTTATAAAACAAAGTGACCTTTGAGGAAATATGACTGTCGCAGATTAAATAAAATAAAAAAGTGCACGGTTGCAGAAATCAGTCGCATTGATATAAATAAATTATATATATAAATATATTGAAAGATTGACTTAATTGTGGGAACATCGCGATCTGTTCGATATATCATAAATAAATGGTTGGAAAAATTAAATTAGCATAAAAGTAACTTCATTATGTGCATATTTTGTTTTCTTTCTTATATTTGTAAACATCGCCATGGCAACGAGGACAAACTGCTGACTCATCTCGAGCGCGATATCTTCTCATACATTGAATACAAATAAATATTATTCTTCAAGTACAGTATATTTGTTACCACTGATGCTACACTCTAAAATACAACATACATTCATATCTTAGTTTAGACGGATGTATGTATGTATGTATGTTTGTTAGTTTGTTACTACGCTCCAAAACAGATAAAGGGATCTTAGTGAACAGTAAGTTCGTTAATTCCTCGCGGACGGTATCGCGGGCAAAAGCAACTCAAAATGCATATTTGCCGGTCATTGTTGTTGTTTGCGATTTAATGTAATTTTTCGTAAAACATCTTAGAGTAAATGTATTAATTTAACATGTATTATAGAAACGTCTGTGCGTACACAACTTGTATATTATCTAAATAATATATATGTAGGTGATGGTCCTTGCGAGCTAACGTTTTGTACGAAAATTGACATTTAAATCAATAACTGAGTCATTTTATCTTTTTTTATTAAGGTAAAGTTACTTTATAATGTTGTATAATATTTTACAAAGATAATTTGAAACATAAAAGTCTCATTAGTGAACATTAAGATCGGTTAATGACGTACTTCGTATTAATAATTTTATGAACATTTAATATATTTGGAATTAGTTGTTTATGGATACCGACTAATTCCATTAAAAACTGAATCAAGATATTGTTTGTATTCTTTAATTGTTCGCGTGATGTTTCTGTTTTAATTCATTAATTAATATTATGAAATTTGATATTTATTGAAACGTCTAATGAGACCAGAAACGTTTTCAGAATCTGGGCCAAACAAAAATTAAATCAAGCAACTAAAACAAGTTCGATCGCTTCCTCAGCGAGATGTTCCACAATAGGACGGTAAGTCGTATATATTGTTATTGTTTATTTACTATCTTGACTTGTTTCAACCTTCTGAAAATTCCTATCTCACTGAACAGATGTCCACATATCTTTTTAATGTTATCAAAGGTCTCGCTATCATTGCACTTCAATTTATTTAAATCTCGTCCTTATTTCAAGGACACGCGACTATTTAATGTTAAACTTAAAAGCTTTGACATATTAAATAATGCAAAGTATTCAATTAAATACGACTCCCATCCAGTTTATCTGCAGCGAGAGCCGCGACTAATGTCATTTGTATACTTTATGTACGCGGACAAGTATCGAACACACTTTTAACATTTAATTACCAGGACGAAGCACAACGGCGTCGCTAAACCGGATTCCTCAGACGCAAAAGGCAAACGACGCTCTCTCATAGAGTCCGAGCCGTCCACGGAGTCCGCGGACTCCAACGACGAGCTGCACATACTGAACAAGTCCATGGCCATCAAAGTGAGCGCGCCCAGCGATCACTTCGAGTACTTCGACTCGCCGGTGCGCTCCTCCAACGACTACCACAACGAGATGCTCTACACGGACCCCTTCTACACCCCGCGCAAGTCTAAACCCAAAGCCGACGACTTCATGAACGACAAACATAAGGAAATTATCAACACCGAAATCGGTAGCTTCGACTTCATGCTCCTCATCACGGAGCTACTGCAGGAGCTGTGCAAGGCGGAGAGCAGCCTCTCCGGCGCCGAGGGGTCGCAGATCTCCATGCAGTGCATTAACTTTTCCTTGAAGAACCTCTGCTCCCTGCAGTTCGGCTCCATGCCGGCCCGGGTCAACTACGACGGTGAACAGATGTCGAGGATTAAACTGGCCCTCACGGAGCTCCTCATCGTCTCGCTGGACAAGGTGTTGATCCACTCGGGTTTGTGTGCCAAACTAATCAATAGCGGCGTTCTGCCGATGCTCCTCAGGATCCTGGAAGATGTCATATGTAAGTCTAACGCCAAGTATAGCGCTAGGGAGGACCGCCCCGCTCATTCCGAAGCCCTGGAAAAGTCGAGCGAGAAGGAAGCGGAAAACTTGCTGAAATACGTGTTCGGAATAGCGTACTCTATTGCGGCCTTCTTCCACTGTCTGTTGATGCAGTGCCGCACCGTGGACAAGCTCAGAGAGTTCACCGACCAGTTCAAGCTGTACGGGGAATGTCTGAAAGGAGGCCTTCTCAAGGAGTGCATAGAGCTGATGATCAGAATTCCTCACGCGGAGGAAGAAACTAGCGTGATATTGATTGAGAAGCTTATAGAATGTATAGGAAAACTGGTGAGCGGCATGAAGCGCGTGAGAAGCGAGGTGATCCACTCGGCGGCGTGCGGACGGAGCTGGCACAAGGCGTGCCGGGCGCGCGTGCTCGCCGGCATGCACCACCACCACGACGTGCTGGGCGAGGCGGGCCCCGGCCTGCCGCTGCCCTCCGCCTGCTGCGTCTCACTGCTCTACGGCACCCTCACGGCCCTCGTCACCGACGACCGGGTCTCGGCGCAGCCCGACCTCAGGACCAAAATACTGCGAGTGATGCTCAAGTGCGGCGTGTGCTGTTGCTTCTCCCCCGGCTTCCTGATGGAGTGCATCGTCAGGTTGATGTTGACGCACAACAGCGTCGCGCCGCGATGTCTCCGGCTCCTCGAGCACACCGTCTACGGCGACCTCGGCTCCAGCATACTGATTCCCCGCGTGACGGACCAGCTGCCCTGCTCCATTTGCGAGCCCTGCGACGACAACAGAGACCTGGGGAGGAAGTATTGCCACCACGGGGTGAGCCCAATAGAGAGAAAGAGCGTGTGGTCGTTTCTCATCCACTACAACTCGTTGCTTCAATTGGACAACCATAACAACGTGTTGCACGCGGCGGTCAGCCACCTGCTGAAGGTGACGCCCAAGTGCCGCATGGAGATGAAGTACGAGCTGCTATTCAGCGTCATCTATCCCACCTTCATCGTGTCCAAGCATCGCTACATCATAAAGCGAGAGGAGTCCGCCTACTTCCTGACCGTGTCTTGTCTCAATATCTTTGCGAGTCTTCTGAACACGGTGTCTTTCGCAGAACAGTTTATACAAAAAGGTGGCCTCAGCTACGTCCTCGAATTGGTATCGTTGCCGGAATTTTCCAACCAGTGCTGCGCGATTCTCGAAATCGCTATTATCGTGGAAATATACAAACTGATGAGGGAGAACGCGGAGCTCACCTACTACCGCGACATAAGCTCGCTGGCCTCCGTGCGGATGTTGTTCAAATGTCTGTCGGAGGTGACCGACAGGTGCTACAACATATATAAACTGCAGCTGCCCGCCGACAAGTTCCAGGAGCTCTGCGATCTCACCAGGGAGAAGGAAATACTCGAAATGAACACGGAAACGGTGGAAAAGATGTCGAAGACAAGTAACACTTTAGTATCGAACGACCGAGCCGAGGAATCGAGCGAGGACTACATCGAGGTGTTGAAGACGATCGGCACGTTCTGGAAGTCGTGCGCGGGGCTCTGCCTGCTGTGTCCAATGTTCCGCGAGCACGTGGCGCGCGCGCCGCTGCTGGCGCACAGCTACGTGCTGCTCAAGCTGGCGCTGCACCGCCTGTGTCACCCGCCCGCACCCGCAGCCCCCGCCGAGACCCGCCTGCTCGTCGCCCTCATGGAGTCCCTGCTCACCGTGCAGTTCGCCGTCTCTGGTAAATTATTTTACAAATTTTTTTTAAAATAGTCTCTTCCGGGAACTTATTTAATGTTAACAAACGTCACGTTTACTCCACATAGTAAAGGTATCGTCGATCCACAATATATATATTATATATGTAGCAGTTTACAGCGGATTAGGTTTCCAATGCCACTTCGGTGCTCAGCGTTAGCCGCGAAATTATATAAATTACATATCCAGCCTCACGTCATTTAAAAATAGGTTAAAATCATGGCTTATCGAGAAAGGTTTATGTGCACGTTAGGAACTTTTTGACTTTGACTTAGAAATGTAACTCATATAACGAGTAAACAAACGACGCAGACAAATAGATCAAAGATGGAAGAAATGGAATGGATATAATTTTTGTTTAACTTACATGTAATCGTATTTGTATGTTATTTGAGTGAGTATTACGGCCTAGGTAAGTTGGTGTAAACCGGGAGTGTTGTTTGTGGCAGACACGACGAGCGGAGGGTCGCGCACGGCCAGCTGCGGCGTGGTGCGCAGCGCGCTGCGAGCCGCCACCGCCGCCACCGCCACCCCCACGTGCAGCGGCGCGGGCCTGAGCGCGCTGTGCGACGCCCTCATCGGCGTGGCAGTGGCGCGCCCCAGTCGCCGCCTCGCCATGCCGCGTCTCGCCCCCGCTAAGGTAAACACATCTAGCTATCAACAACATACAAAACGTATTTTAAGAAGGAATTATGATCGTGTGTCGGAATGTGGAGGTGCGGATTGGGGCTAAGACGCACGCCGGTCCGCACGTGTCGCACCTTCCCTCGCATACATACACATAACGTATACATAATATACATTATGAAGATACATAAGGCAATAAAACATGGATAAATATTGAGACATGATTTCATCATATCACTCCTACTTGAATAACATTATCCGTTAACAATATATTATTACGTCGTAAGAATTTGATATGTCTTCAATAGATTTAAAATACGCAAAGTCTATCTAAGAAAAATGACAGCACATCATCAACATTTGAAATGTATTGTATCGCTCGATGACGAATTCTCTTGTAGTAATTCTAAAGGTCGTCTCCCCTACAACATCGGATTGCCGCCGATTTGAATAATTTCGAAAAACCTCCATTAGATCTGGGAGAAAAATATTCGTAAAAAAATATCCTACGCCATAATTGCTGACGAAAATAATGAAAATTTCATTCGTATTGTAATCCTTCAGAGGTTCAAAAGTAATTTGTTTAATACAAAAAGAAAATCCTAGACATCCGGAAGAATGTAGCGAGTGGAAACATTCGATCTAATCGCGGCAGACCGGTTTCATAGTCGCGTTGATGGTGCTCTCCGCAGGTGACCATACCATCACATTTAATGCAGGATAATAACACAATGAATTATCTAATGCTTACTTTATTTACAATTCGCATTATTTTTATTCATTTGGACTCTAAATGTACTTAAAGCCTACCTTCTTTAATGAAACATCGCAGTTACTGAGAATTGTACGTTATTCTAAAAGTAAGTAAAACATCGCTATTGCTCTAATCACTATCAATTATTTACTAAATTAAAGTAACCTGTTAATTTGTAACGATTACGTAATACGATATGCTATTAGAATTTATTATCTTTATATTAAGTTGGTATTATTACAAAATAATATAAATACGTCAACAAGCAAGGTACTTTCAAACTAGAAGTGGTTGATGCGATGATTTGATTTGAGCCTGCAGCCAAAACTTTTATCTTTATTTTTGTTTTGGTTGTTTTTATGCTATGAATTAGTGACGTAACATCTGAGGCCGGTTATAATGAGGAACGTAAAACATGTCCGCGGGGCCGCCCGTCGTGTGGAGCCCCCTTGTTGCGCGGCCGCACTCACGCCGCCCTCACACCGCCGCTAGCCACCAAGTAGACAACCGCTTCTATTACAAATATTTATATATATCAAAACAAAATATCGCTAGGTATCGCGTACAGTACAGTATAGGAAGCTCCACGCGTGGGACGGGTGAAAGTGAAAGTGGTGTAAAGTTGTTGTGCTCCTGCGTGAGGTGCTAGTGATATTTCGCAATAAATTCGGAAGGTCTAAGCCGGAGCCGGCTCGCCTTCAAACTTAATAGGCAGTTCCTCATGCCGGTGAGTTTCGTAACATTTGGCAATAATCGCCTACGGCCTCTATTTACTTAATTATAGCTTTGTCGCTGTATTAAATGAAGCTTATGTGATCGAAAACATTGAAGGAGCAATGTCTATGGTAAGAGGAAGGCAAAGAAACGTTCATATTTAATGATGAGACCGAAAAGAAATTGTGTAAATGTTAGAGTTTTTATCATCGCTTTATTTGGAACGTCCGTGTGGTTCGATTGCGTATAGTCTGAGTGAGTGGTTGTTACGGCCCCGAACACAAGTTCGGTCCCTAGTCATAGCCTAGTAACGTTGTATAGAATAGTTTACATTTGTGTATTATAAAAAAAAAACTTGTATGCTCTGTAATTGCAACAAACTTGTTATTTACGAATTGGCGAAAAACTGAATGATTAAATTAGATGTTTTTTTACATGTTTGTAACCACTATCTTCCATCGCCATAACTTACTCTACATGAAATCTTATCTGTTTTTCGAATTTGATTTCTGGAGCTTTAATACCGCCGTTCTTGAGCATTTTATCAACCTGGACGGTAGAGTCCGTCTGCGACGGCTCACAAAATAAATTATTCACTTCAACTAATTTACCGTGAGCCGAGCAAAAATGAGAATTAGCAACTCATGCTAACTATATTCCGAAAAAAAGATTCAGTATTCTAAGAAAAACATGCCAGTGCCTTTGAAATATTCAGAATTCTTTTTATGTCCACTTGCGTATCGATGACAATATAATTATGCGTTAATTATGTAAAATTGACGTCGTGACCCACCGCCGCCGCTTCGCCTCGCTTCCAAACGCACTACAAAACGAAGTCCGCTCCTTATCTTTATAATTTTGATGTGCTTCGCGCGAAATAACAATGCTGTTCACAATTTGCGTCGCAGTCACTCGCTCGCAGAAATCGAAGTCTTTAAACTGGTATAAATGAGTATTTGTTTGTTCGTTCTACGGCTACCGAAAGATTATCGAAACATCTGTACAAAATATTTTGTCCCCCAATCCATGACATATAGAATAATAATATGTTTTTGTAGATGTTTTTGCAGTGGAAACTGCCATTACCATTATCAAATGCGCAATTATTAAATGTTAGTATTGGCATAGATAAACGTCTTGTAACAGTTTTACGACTTCGATTGTGGCTTAATGTCCGCCGGGTGAACTGTGCCAGCGACGCTGCCCGCCATCCGGCAGCTAATTGCTGCAAGACGATTGCCCGCTGATAACGAGCCCGCCAATGCCTACTAGTTATGTACTTGCATATTTTGAGAACTATCTGTTTAACTTGTATTGTAGATTGTAAACAATCAGCATCGACAATGACGATACATCATTGACGAAAAAAGATACTAGTTGAACGTTATTATACTCGTATATAGCAGTCACCTAATAATGGTAAATAGATTCTAAACGCAAATATAAAAGCAAGCTACTCATATCACTACGATACGATTACGATTTATTTAACTGTATTAATATATTAATATAACAATGTTTCGGTATTAATATAACATTGAGTAAGTATTTTTCTGCGGCACTTAAATATAGATAAATAAAAGTAAACGCGCGGTTGCTATTACACTAATGATACACTAGCGCAGCCGAGCTGTCCAACATACACTGCGTTACTACTTCTTGGAGGACCTTCCTTATTTTACGTGTTTCTAATTAACATTTTTCACTCTTATATAAGTTTTTGCTTTTGTTTATGAAATGTTTGGATAAATGTCAGTGGATATCTTACTCTGATATTGAGAAACTTCATACAGTACTACTACTTGGTACAGTTGACTTCGTTCGCGGTGTTCCAGTTACAGAACTAACTTAAACTTGTTTTGATTTAATTAAAAGCAATGTATGTTACTTGTACTTGTTAATATTGTACAGTGTCAAATACTCTATCGTTACAACATTTACCGATTTTTATAATTTCAAGATACTATAAGTCAGACGTTCAAACTATTGTTGCTCTATGGAGACATCGCGAACAACTCCCACTGTACTTATATTATGAAGAAGCACATTAAAAGTTTAACGATCGTTGGGGTGAGTAGCATCAGTCACTGCTAAAGGACCACCGGTTTCCAAATAATATACGAACGTATTAAGTGCCGTTCAGATTTGAGGCGCATTTTTTGTATTCATTAATTTCATTTACGTCATCATCGGAGTGCATCACAGGAAACTGACTAGACTTGTACCATATTGTATCGAGCATCAACACAGAAATCAAAACTCAATTTTATTACATCAGATAAAAGTATATTTATATTTTTCCGCGGCGGACACCAAGGTAAAACTTTTAACGGTTGACGGGCATATCCTTAACATTTTAACCTTTTTTGACGGAAACGGCCTCACCGTTTTTGAAAAGTGAGGTGTCATTCATTCGTATTCTTCTCCAAAGGGGACTAGGGAGTTGGAGTTTTTGTGATCCGTTGTTTTTTTTTTACATTAACTGTTGCTTGTCCATTCCAAGAGTCTGTAGGATGTTGTTTCAATGGTTTGTTATAAGATAGTCAATGCAAGTCAGACAACTAATGTCGTAATCCTGTGTGACAGCGGCAACTTGTCGCGTCGGGCGGCGCAGCGGCGCAGCGGCGCGGCGGCGGGCGACAACACGCAACCATTAAGCATTTAAACTAATCTTATTATAATAAGCTTTTACTGGAAGACTAATGATTCACAATATCCCACTATATAATCACAGTTACTAATAGGTAGGTATCAAATATATTTATTGGACGTAAAGTAATTTTTGTTAGCGGAGGTCGCAGTTAAATGGCTTCCCGCGGGAATCCTTAGCGCAGAAGTAAATTGGAAACTCGCCGTAACTTTTCACACCTGTACACAACATATTGTTATCACTTTCTTTCTCATTTAAATTATAGAAATATCAATATGTTGTACGGAATTTTTGACCGTGAAATCTTACGGTGCGCCGGCTGTAATGCCGGAAACGTGACGGCCGCGATTAAGCGACGCTTTACTGAGGATTATACAATGCCGCATATGTTACTATTAATTTTACGTTCGAACTGACACAAAGGCTTCGTATATCTTAGACCCTTCGTACATAAGGCGAAGTAAATCTTGGAAACCCCGCGGTCGGTTGTTTAGTCGGTAAGCGCCTTATACTATACAATGTCGGAGGTTCGTACACAGACGCGCGTTCGCTGACATTTTCGTCGTTCTTCGCTCGCTACTTGTTTGTCAACACCCACGAGAGAAAAGTCGCTGCGAATTTGAAGATGGCAGAGTAAAACTATACAGTTGACATTTTGTAAATTTGTGGTAGCCGTGTTGTCGTTCTATCTGTGTATATTAACCGAATAGACCACGCTCGTCAATTCGATGTTGCGCTCCGTGATACTCGCAACGCTAGTATACGATATAAGTTTCGTAGAATTACGTTTCCTCGAAGGTCCTAAGAATAGTTAATTACATAAGAGGTATATAAATAGGATAAACAATGCAAACAAAACAAATTGATACAAGTAACAATGGAAATGTCGGTTTACTGTGTCAGGTGCCGCCGCTGCAGTGCGAGTCGAGCGGCAGCTCCGCGGAGGGCTCATCGGGCGAGGAGACCGGCCCTCTCGGCGGCTCGCACGCCAGTCCCTACGCCAGCGAGCTCAGCGACCCCCACCCGCCCGACGACGACGGCTACGAGGTGCGCGCCACTCGTACACACCTACTACTCATTTAGGGCATCATTAATAACACATTCTAGAATCTCTAAACTGAAATCTTTAAACAATAATTCCTCGGAGGAATATGTGTTTTCAAAGGATTCGATATAAAATATTTTCACATGCTTGTGGTGCGGTACGATTTGATCGGCACTCGACTGTGTTGCAGGCGGACGTGGAGGCGGGCAAGCTGGCGGACAAGCTGGCGGGCAAGCTGGCGGGCCGCGACCTCGCGCACACCGCGTCCGTGCTCGGCGGCCTCCCCGGTGAGCGGCTGCGCTTCTCTCACACTCGTCTCGTTGATGCACGGCGAGTCCTTCAAAACGAGGCACACTTTTCAGACTACCAGTCGCCGATGGAGGCGCTGTGCGGAGAGCGCGCGGCCCCGGGCCCCGCCCTGGCGCACCCCGAGCTCTGCCTCGTAGTGGTCGACATCCTCTCGCAGCTCGTCCAGAGGTGGGTACCTCCTCTCGCGAACCGTAATCCTGACGTCCGGATCGATGAGCTTGTCGTTTGCGTCAGGGTGGTGGAGGAGGAGAGCAACAACGGCACGCAGGAGAGCCTGGAGCGCGTCTGCGGCGGACTGGCGCGCGCGCTGGCCGCCAGGCTGGCGGGCGGAGGCGCGCCGGCGGGCCTGCTGCGCCGTCTGCTCGCCCCGCCCGCCGCCGCCCTGCTGCGCCGCACCGACCCTCGCCTCGCAGGTAACACCACTTCGCGCTTTTACTCGTAATCCGATTTCGGTACGTCGAACGTATGAGACACTCCAAGGAGTGACAAAAAGGAGAGCTACTTACGAACGATATATTTTTATTTTCCATTAGAACTGCAACACAGCATATTGGAACTAATACACGTGGTGGCCTCCCAGAGCGTGGAGCCGCGGGAGCTGGCGGCGCTGCTGCGGCTGGCGGCGGCGGACCGGCCGCCGCTGGGCGCGCTGCTCTCCGCGCTGCGGCGTCTCCTGGCGCACGCAGACCCCTGCACGCCGGACTTCGCGCTTCAATTCCCCCTACCACTCCACCCCCGCTCCTCCGACGGTGAGAGTCCACTTAAGCATCAAAAGTTCACAATCCGACTTGTTGCAAGGAACCGTTCGCTTGTTGCTACAGATGCGAGGGCTCCGTGCGGCGCGGGCGCGGCGCGCTGCACCGTGGACGGCGCCAACTGGGGGCCCTGGCTGCAGGGCTTCGCTCTCGTGCTATGGCTGCAGCCGTTACCAGGTCGGCAAACTTAATCCTTCTGTACCATATATGGGATGCCCTTTTTTAGGTTTACTAGTAACACACTTTTTTAAAAAGATGCATAAAGAAATTCTTGCACTTGCATTTGAATTTAACTAAAGTATCGTATATACGTTACCCTGGACAGAGGCTAAGTGCGAAGACTACGACGAGGTGGACAGAGCGGCGCCGATGGGGGAGGAGGCGGAGGAGACGAAGGAGGCGGTCGGGGAGCGAGGCGAGGCGGGGGCCGCGGTGCACGTGCTGTCGCTGGGCCAGGACTCGCTCACCTTCGAGCTGTGGCTGAACGTCGCTACAGGTGGATGGCCGTTTGATTCAACTATATTATTATTTAAACAATATTCCTTGCCTTGCCTTAAAATCTCATTAAGTATGCCAGAAGAAATGTTGTAATTTGAGTGCGGTGGCAGGCGTGCCGTCGGTGCGACTGTCGCGCGGCGAGGGCGTGGGCGTGGGCGTGGGCGGGGGCGTGGCGGAGTGCGGAGGGGGCGGGGCGCGCGCGCTGTGCGAGGGCAGCGCGGCGTGCCGGCTGCGTGCCGCGCGCTGGTCCTGCCTGGCGCTCAACGTGCGCGAGGCCGTGCTGCGCCGCAAGATACACATACAGGTAATCTTTATCAATATCATTTAAATACCATTTGGAACTTGTCACCGTAACATAGTATGTAATTACAATTAAAAGTCGCGACACGATTCGGTTGCAGGTTACATTCTACCTGAACGGGCGGGAGTGCGACACCGTGTCGTTACCTTTACAAGGTAAACACAATTTTAACGATTATTTTTTAATCTTGAGTACGTTTAAAAAATAATAAATCGTGATCGTTTGATAATGTAGGCATCTTGGTGCGCAAGATGTCGGCGACGAGCGTGTCGCTGGGGCAGGTGGGGGTGGGGGCGGGGG
>NW_013529697.1:168572-172905 GCF_000836235.2 Papilio xuthus | reverse complement strand
CGTGGCGGCTGGGCCCGCTGGCGCTGTACCGCGCGCCGGTGCTGTCCGCGCCCGCCGCGCTGCACCTCGCCGCGCACGGCCCGGACCACGCCTGCCAGGTGCGACCGCTGCGCTCTCAACACACGCTCTCGATGCACGCAGTCTTATCATATTATCCATGTTGTCATTTACGTGTTAGGTGATGTGCGAGGAGCCCAACTACTCTGCTATATTGACGCCCGACGTGCTGGACATGAACGTGGACTGGGAACAGGTGAGCCGGGTGTTTTATAACTCACAAATCGACGACTCGATCCGTATAATGTTTGAAATAGTCGCAAACGGTATGATATGAAGATCGTTGTTTTCGTGCTGTAAGCGAGGTGCGTTTGCTCTCAGGTGTTCGAGATACCGGCGGCGGCGCTGCGCGAGCTACACGACCAGCTGCTGGCCACGTACTCCGCGCACGCGCACGATCACGTCAACCTCTACCAGCAAGTGTCCGCGCCGCAGACAGGTGATACAGCAAGCCTCCGAGTGCGTCGCCGCTAAACGTTGTAGTTGACGCAGGCAGGTAATTGAGAACATTGAACGCGACAGTGTCGGGGTTCAGCGGGCGGGGCGGCGGGTGCGCGGGCAGCGGCGTGGCGGACACGCTGCGCGTGCAGTGGAAGGCCGAGGCGCGCGTGCAGCGGCACCGAGGCTTCGCGCCCGCGCTTCTGCTGCTCGGCGGACCAGAAATACTGCTCTACTTATTTGCGAGGGTAATGTACCCTTCACGCTTTAAAATTTTCTATCGTTCTCGCTTAAAATATTCTTACTCATTCTTTCTTCTAAAAGTCACACTCGTTAAAAATTGGTGAAAACACTCCTTTCAAAAACACTAAAAGTATTGATACCGTCCAGGTGGTGGAGGCGGGCGGCTGCGCGGAGCAGCAGGCGGCGGCGCTGGGCGTGGCGCTGCGGGCGGGGCGCGCCGACGCCCGCCTGCACGCCGCGCTGTACGCGCGCGACGCGCTGCAGCTGCTGCTGCCCGTCCTGGCCGCGCCCTCCTGCAGAGTCTCGCACCACATGCTCAAGGTGCGCACTGCCCGCTGCGGCAGTTGAAGGGCGCCGATGCTGAGTAAAATAAGAAAACATGTATGTTTGTTCGCAGGAAATCCTGGACGTGGCGTGCACCGGGTCGCTGCTGAGCGTGAGCGGGCAGTCGGTGCGGCTGGCGGCGCGGGCCGACTGCGCGCTGCGCGAGCCGCGGCTGCTGCTGCTGCTGCTGCGCGCGTGGCCGCACCTCCACACCGTGCAGGTGTCGTGGGAGGTGGAGGGGGGCGAGGTGACGGAGAACGGCTCGCTGTGGGCGCTGGCGCTGGAGGCGATCTGCGCGCTGCTGCGTGACGGCCCGCGCCGCGCTTTCAATCAGCACCAGGCGGCGCGCGCGCACCTGCTGCGGCACCTCCTGCTCGCCTGCAAGGTGAACTACCTTACATTGCGACATAAATTCCATTCATGAATTTCCTAATTGCGATCACTTGAAAATGAGCACCTTTTTTGAATAATGTATGGTCCGATTCGAGACATTTAAGTAAATCGATTTATATAATTGTTTAGTGAGCTTTCCCGCAACTGTACCGAACGGTGTGTGTCTGCGCAGGAACGGTTCCTGAACTCTGATAGCGGGCCGCTGAGCACGTCGGCCAGCAACAGCCTGGTGGAGCTGGTGCGCGCGCTGGTCGGCACGCCGCCGCTGCCCGCGCACCTCGCGCTGCTCTGCGACTTCCTGCTGCTCATGCACCAGGTCAGCCGCCACATACCGCCTGATCACTATTATATCTAAACCCTTAGCCCAGAATATGAACGTGAGGTATGAATAGGGTATAATGTTTCAGGCGAGCGATACCTTCGTGACGCACTCCCGCGCCAACTTCTACTTCCTGCTGACGGCGGAGTCGCCGGAGTCCAGCGAGTTCAACTTCCTCACTTTCATTAACAAGCGCAAAAACAAACAGCACAAACTCAGAAGGAGTTTGGAGAGGCTCGCGCTCAACGACCCCCCCGAGGGAGTCGAGAGCTCGGAGGGTACGGAGGGCGCGGAGGGTGCCGCAGATGATACGCACCGCGCCCACAACACCAAGCACATGAAGGGCCTCATCAACGCACACATCAGGGACAGCAGGTAGCCGATATTTGTTACATTCATATTAAGTACATTTATTAAAACCATAACAAATTAGTTTCAAAGTACACACATTATTTCTCTTTGTCAAATTACCAATTATAAAAGTGATATTATCTCTGAAACAGAAAGGAAAATGGCGCGGCTTCACAAACCAACGGAACTCCTGTAGGTAAGTTCCGTCTTGAGTATGCATAGTTTTCGCAAGTACAATATTCTGGATTTTCTGAATAAGAATATCTGGGTTTCTTTCAAATCCGCCTTTTACTACTTTTAACACTCCATCAAGTGTCGGAATTTAAATATTAATAATTTTTGTGCGCAGGTGCAAGTGACGCGGTGGGTGAGGTGGGCGAGGTGGGTGAGGTGGGTGAGGTGGGCGAGGTGGGCGCAGTGGGCTCGGCGAGCGGCGGCGGGGGCGCGGAGGCGCTCAGCGGCTACGTGCTGGTGGACGAGGACGAGCTGCGCCACACCACAGTGGAGCTGTACACCGGCGGCATCTACCACCAGGTCGGCGTCACAAACGGCTCATGTGCCCGCGTCACTCTTCTGTACAAAGTATATATTGTAAGATGAGCGTTCCGCTGCACAGAGACGCGTGCGCGCCGGAGCCGAGCCGGGCTGGACGGCGTGCGCGGGCCTGCTGCTGCTGCTGCGCGACTCGTTGGCCGCGCTGCCCGATCACCTACTCGCTCAGGTATCATCAGTTCACCTCATCGATTCACAACGGAATTGGCGATGTCAATATAATATCCAGTGACAGATGTGTACTCACTCTGGCGGGTGTCGGTTGTGCGCGTGCAGACGGTGTGCGGGCCGGTGCTGGCGGAGAGCCTGGTGGTGCTGGCCAACCACCGCACGGCGTGCGTGCGCGCGGCCGTGGTGCGCTGCGTGTGCGCGCTGCAGCGCCGCGCCCCGCGCGCCCTCGCCGCCACCGCCACCGCCGCCGGCGCGCACTACTACGCGCACCTCGCCGATCAGGTGCCGCATAATATCTCATCTATATTATAAGGTGGCAACCGAGCACGCCGCCGCCACATGGCTTACAAAATACCTTACCGTTTATACAATTGTTTCAGATATCCCTGTACCCCGGCTCGTGGGAGCTGGCGACGGCGTGCGCCGCGCTGCTCACCAAGTGCGATGTGCCTTTAGAGGATCAACTGGACGTAAGTGCTGCCGAATATATGCCTTACTTTTGTACTTGTAAACACCAGTTAGAACAATAATATTTATTCTGCAGGATGACATCTGGGTGGAGCTGGGGGAGGAAGCGGCACAGCGCGGCGCCCCGCTGCTGGCGCTGCTGCCGGCATGCCTGCACTCGGTGCCGCTGGCGCACAATGTGGCGCTGCTGCTGCGCCGGCTCGTGGTCAAGGTGTCGCTGAAGGCGCTGACGGATGTGGCGCTGGCGGAAGTGGTGGTGCGGGCGGTGCGCGACGTTGGCCGCATGGACGAGGAGTTCGAGGGTCGCGACCTGCTGCTGGAGGACCTGTACGACCTCCTCAACAAGGTCGCCGTCAAGGCGCTCGCCAGCAACCACACCATGCAGGTAAACCCATCGCTCGATCGGTTTCACTTTTCCCGCTTTACATGACCTTAGTAACGGTAAATGTCCGCCGATAAGACACAAGAATGCGACAATTATCTTTACTTCTAAGTGCATTTTTGTTTTGCACTCGCAATTTTTTCTTGGTTGGAAATATTTTTTTATATAGCAAAGCTTAATTTTTATCTCCCACTGTAATGTGCGTGTTTTACTGTCGGCGTGAGCAGAGCGCGGTGGACATCCACCAGCAGCTGCGGTACGTGGCGGGCGGTGCGCGGGGGAGGGGCGCGGCGGGCGTGCGCCGGCTGGCACGCGCAGCTGAGGCCGCGCTCTTCGCCGCGCAGCTCGACCACCTGGAGGCGCACCTCGACCACTGCTACGCCACGCACAACAAACACACCAACTATTTTGCCAACGGTCATAGTCACATCTTTAAAAATTTCTATATTCATACAGGTTCACCTGTATGAACAATAGTGATATCGTTGTGTTCGGGCAGTGCTGGGCGGCGCGGAGAGCGGACGCGCGCGCTCCGAACTGTGCGCGCGCTACAGCGGCACGCTGGCCCGCGCGCTCGCCTTCCTGCTGGCCCGCTCGCCGCGCGCCGCGCTGCACGCCGAGGAGCCGCTCTTCCG
>NW_013529697.1:165848-168080 GCF_000836235.2 Papilio xuthus | reverse complement strand
GGGGGAGGGGCGCGGCGGGCGTGCGCCGGCTGGCACGCGCAGCTGAGGCCGCGCTCTTCGCCGCGCAGCTCGACCACCTGGAGGCGCACCTCGACCACTGCTACGCCACGCACAACAAACACACCAACTATTTTGCCAACGGTCATAGTCACATCTTTAAAAATTTCTATATTCATACAGGTTCACCTGTATGAACAATAGTGATATCGTTGTGTTCGGGCAGTGCTGGGCGGCGCGGAGAGCGGACGCGCGCGCTCCGAACTGTGCGCGCGCTACAGCGGCACGCTGGCCCGCGCGCTCGCCTTCCTGCTGGCCCGCTCGCCGCGCGCCGCGCTGCACGCCGAGGAGCCGCTCTTCCGCCGGCTGCTCGACACGCTCCTGCTCGGTGAGCGCTGACGCATCGCCTTCTTTACCTTAATAGTGTTCATTGATATCGACGCGATCATTTAACAGCGATCTCGTTTAAGGAGCGAGCGGGTCGGGCGAGCAGCGCGCCAAGTGGTGGGCGGGGTGGGGAGCGGAGTGCGCGGCGCAGCTGCAGGAGCTGTTCTGGTGGGCGGCCAGCCCGGCGGCAGGCGCGCGCGCGCTGCAGCCGGCGCTGCTGCGGGCGCTGTACCGCGCGCCGCGGGCCGCCCTCGCCCACCTCGCGCCCAAGGATCCCACGGGCATGCATAAGGTACGACCTCGCCGAGTCGACTCTGCGACCGCTTCCCATTTTTTGTCCTCGACGTCGGCCTCACGAGCGTTTGTGCATCAGCTATCGGCGTACCTGCTGATCATGCTGCAGCACGTCCACGCCGCAGGCGACGCGGGTGGCGCGGGCGTGGAGCTGGCCATCACGGACTGGGCGCGCGACTGGGCGGTGGCCACGCAAGCCGGCCTGCCCGAGCGGATGCCGTGCGACGCGCTGCCCGCGGAGGCGGAGCGCTTCCTCGCCGAGGACGAGGAGCGCTGGACTAAGGCCAGCACCGGGCCGCGCCAGCGCGCCGCCGTCGGCAAGTAGGTTTTTTCACAGTCATTTTTTCTTACGGTTAAGAAGAAGTTAGATGAAAATAGTTATAATTTATAATAATTAAAATATAGCGCGATATTCTAGGGCGTCGATGGCTCAGGGGTTTAAGCACTCGATTAGTTATCTGCAGGTCCTGGGTTCGAATCCCGTCATGTACCAATGTGTATTTCGATTTACATATGTACATTAATCCGTCGTTCTTACGGTGAAGAAAAACAACGTGATGCAACCTGCTATCTGAGAATAAAATCAAAGATATGCGTGAAGTCAACCGACCCGCACTGGGCCAGCGTCCATGGCCTTATCACCTCTAACTTAGGGTAGTCTCCGAGCCAGTGGGGACGTTCAGTGAGCTGAAATAATAATAAAAAATATTTAAAAGCTTTCAAATTTTTAAAAGTTAATAATTTTAGCCAAAAATAATTGTTTAAGAGCGGTGTTCACGCGCGAGGGTCTGGCGGCGCGGTGCACGGAGAGCGCGATGGCGGTGACGCGGCGCGTGGTGGAGGCGCAGAACTGCGAGCGCAAGCAGTTCCTGGAGCACCTGCGTCGCGCGCACGCCGCCGCCGCGCTCGCCGCCGCGCGCTGGCGCCGCCTCATCGACACGCACACGCACGAGCGCGGTCAGTCTGCCTCACCGCACCCCCGCACCACCCCGCACCGCACCACCCCGCACCAGCTCTCTATACTGTGCGACGTTTACTCGTTAGGCGTGTGGCACAACCCTAGCGGCTGGCCGGCGGCGTGGCAGCTGGACAGCACGGAGGGGCCGGGACGAATCCGCGTGCGGCTGCGGCGCGCACACCTGCGCATCCCCGCGCGCTGCTTCCAGCCCCACGCGCGCTACAAGGCCGGTGAGCACTCTTTTACGATTTATCCGCGATCTTCGACTATCGTGACTCATGCAAAAGAACATAAAAGTACAGTGATGCGTGTGTGCTCTTCGAGCAACAGAGGTTGCTCTGCAGCCGGGACCGCTGCGCAGCGTGCTGGGGCCGCTGCTGAGCGGCGCGCGGCACGGCGGGCTGGCGGCGCGGCTGCAGCCCACCGAGAGCGTGGCTTTCATGGCGCGCGTGCACCACGTCACCGTCGACCGCGAGACCAGCGGCGAGCTGCTGCTCAGCGACCGGTCCGTGCCGTAGCTCTGGAATTGCTCCCCGGGATGGGTGACAACGCTGCGGAATGCAGTATCGGATAGCGATTGACTTTTTGTGTGATCG
>NW_013529697.1:136333-165728 GCF_000836235.2 Papilio xuthus | reverse complement strand
AGCTGGGCGCTGGGCAGCGTGGCGCGCGTGTGCCCGCGCCGCTGGTGCCTGCAGGAGCGCGCCGCCGAGCTGTTCCTGCTGTCGGGGCACGCGCACCTGCTGGCCTTCGCCGCCACCGCCGAGCGCGATGCCTTCCTGCGCGCGCTCGACGCCGCACATCTGCCCAACAGGTATACGCATACCATGTTATGTTAACGATCTTTCCATTGCCCATTCCATTTGGGATGAATCTAAACACAAATTTCTATCGTCGCCCCAACATTATGTATATCATGCGACAGAACCGAGCAGGAGAGTCTTTCGGACGTGATGAACCAATGGCGTAACGGCACGATCACCAACTGGGAATACCTGATGGCGCTGAACGGGCTGGCTGGACGCTCCTACAACGACCTGATGCAGTACCCCGTGCTGCCGTTCATCATCGCCGACTACACCTCCAAGATGCTGGACCTGCACGAGCCCGCCTCCTTCCGCGACCTCAGCAAGCCCATGGCCGTGCAGAACAAGAAGAGGGAGCAACACTACATCAACACGTACAACGTGAGTGAGGAGGTAGTGCGGAGGTGTGTACGGTGCGCGTGGGGGCGTGCACAGTATGTACAGTGCGGGTGTGTGGTGCGCAGGACCTGAAGGCGGCGCGGCGCGAGGGCTGCAGCCCGCTGCTGTCGCGGCAGCCGCACCACTACGCCTCGCTCTACTCCAACTCGGGCGGCGTGCTGCACTACCTCGTGCGCGTGCCGCCCTTCACGGAGCTCTTCCTCAACTACCAAGGTACCAACTGACGCCTCTTAAATCATTTATACAACTGACGTTTACGCTTAAGATATCGAGATTGCTAACGAACCGATTAAAAAGTTCGGCGTGTGCTCGCAGACAACAACTTCGACATGCCGGACCGCACGTTCCACTCGTTGGCGACGACGTGGCGCCTCATCACGCACGACTCCCCCACCGACGTCAAGGAGCTCATCCCGGAGCTCTTCTACCTGCCCGAGATGTTCTACAACGATGAAGGTACGCCACCGATGGAACACAGGAAGTCATAAGTATTGCAAACTGGTGTTGCTAAAATAACCATTTATGAAAGTAAAGTTTGATGATGAGGCGATACGGTGCAGGGCTGGAGCTGGGCGTGCGGCAGTGCGGCGCGCGCGTCGACGCGGTGGAGCTTCCGCGCTGGGCGGCGGACGCGCGCCTCTTCACGCTGGCGCACCGGCAGGCGCTCGAGGCTCCGCTCGTCACCGAGCGCCTGCCGCTCTGGATCGACCTCGTCTTCGGCTACAAGCAGACCGGCCAGGCCGCCGTCGACGCCATCAACGTCTTCCCCGCCTGCGTCAGTCTTCTCACTATTATTACCCAACCCTCCAACTTATGTATATTTGTATCTGCAACTATTGAGGTCCACTCGTGTTTGAGTACCGATACGTATTAATGTCAACAGACTTACTACGGCTTCGACCCGAGCGTGCACGAGGACGAGGTGGACCGCACGGCGGCGCAGGCCATGGTGCGCACGTACGGCCAGGCGCCGCGCCAGCTGCTGCGCGCGCCGCACCCACACGCCGCGCCCGACCTCGCGCCGCGCACGCAGGTACGCACGCGCACGCGCACGCTCACCACCGCGCGCTCCAACACACCGCAAGTATATCCACTGCACGTTGCGTTCGTGTGCCGGCAGACGGAGGTGATGGCGGGAGTGTCCGGCGTGCGGTGGGGGCGCTACTGCGGCTCGCTGGAGCTGGGCGCGCCCGCGGTGGCCGCGCGCCGTCAGCTGGCCGCCGCAGCGCGCCTCGTGCCGCTGCCCGCGCCGCACGTGCGTGCCGCCGCCGCCTGCGCACACCACTGCGCACCTCTGCCCTACGGTCAGTTGACATGACACGTACACAAAACTGCCAAGTGACACTTCACGGTGGGAAACTAACGTGTCTGCGTAGAGGAGGGGCCCGGAGGCGGTGCGGGGGGCGGGCTGGCGCTGCTGACGTGGGGCCACGCTGACGGCGCGCTGCGACTGCGCACGCGCCGCGACGCCGCTCCCGTACCTCTGCTGCACCTGCCGCCACTCGAACGAGTACGTTTTTTGCTCGTCTAACTTTATCCACTACGCAAGCGCGCGTTCTTGTATGTTACTTTGTGCGGTACATTGACTCAGCGCTCTTAGAATTAAACAAATATATACTACTGGTCTTACTACATTTTTAAGATACAATATAGAGACATCAGATTTATTAGAAAAATCGATACATTGGTCCGACACAGGTAACTCAGGTGAGCACATGCTGCACGGTGGGGTCGTGGTCGTGGCCCGCCTTCGTGGGACTGTCTTCGGGGCGCGTGCTGGCGCTGCGGCCTGCGGGCACGACCGGCGGGGCCGGCGCGCGCTGCTCCGTGCGCCAGCTGCTGGCACACCGCGCGCCCATCGCCGCCCTCTGCGTGTGCGCGCGCGCCACGCTGCTCGTCTCCGCCGACACCACCGGCCTGCTGCTGCTGTGGGACCTCAACCGGTGAGTGTGCTCGCCCCTACAATACTTCAATCGCTGAGTACGTTTTCACGCGAGAGTGAATGTCATTGGTTGCGAACAGGCTGTCGTACATCCGCACGCTGCCGAACCGCGAGCGGCTGCCGGTGACGCAGGTCGCGGTGAGCGAGACGCTCAGCGACGTTGCGTCCGTACACGAGTTGCAACCTGCCGAGCACACCACCGAGCACACCACCGAGCACACCGCCGAGTGTGCGGAGGCCGCGCCCGAGGACGGCGAGGCGGACGGCGACGCTTACGAGCGGGACGCGCCGCACAAGTACCAGTCGCTCATCCGCGTGCACACCGTCAACGGACGCTTTGTTGGTGAGCGACGTTACGTTGTTGTCACGTAATAAGTTACACCTTGTTAAACTTCTTAAAACGGTTCATTTATTATTTGCTATAAATATGTTCGCAGGCAGCGTGAAAGTGTCGGAAGTGGTGACTTGCATCTGCTACTCGAACGCGCCGGAGGGCGCCAGCGTGAACTGCATCGCGGCCGGCCTGCGCTCCGGCGAGGTGCGCCTCTACAGCAGCTGGGACCTGCAGCTCGTGCGCACCCTGCCCGCGCCCCAAGCAGCGCCCGCGCCGCTGCTCAGGTTCGTGCCACTGAACGCGCTCCATCTCCCACGAGCCAGCGCTAGACAAAGATATGAATTGAGCCAAGTGTGCGTTGTTGTGGTTACAGCTTGTCGTACAGCGAGGACTCGCTGGTGCTGTTCGCGGCGCACGCGGGCGGGCTGCTGCTGGCCTGGGAGGCGCCGCATGCACGCGCGCACCCGCCGCGCATCGTGCTCGCCACCGCCCTGCTCTGACGCGACACCTCACACACCTCTGCCTCACCTCTAATTGTGCCAAAACAATCTTAAAAACATATCCAAAATATTAAGTATATGTTTTAACTTTTACATATAAAATAAAAAAAGTACACTAGTGGAGTGGAACATGATGTATGTACTGTGTAAATCTTGTAATTTATCATGACAAATACTTATAATAATTGTATGTATTCTATATCTTAATATGAACCGGAGTCTTCCCGATAAGCAATATTTAGTGAGTCCGTTTGATAGTACGCCCCGTATACAATATAGTTATATACATTTATGTTATTCTACTACTATTTAAATATTGTAAATATGGTAATGTTTAGTTTTGTCCATTAATAAATTGTTTTATTTTGTATTGAGTGATATCCATCCAACCGCCGGCGCATATCACTGCTCGGAAACTACTTATTTAGGCAGATAAGATATTTTCCTCTGCGATAATCGGATAATTGTTAACCTTATTTTCCGGTAACTGTTCCAGTCTCATATTATAATATACCTCCGATCAAAGTAATCATTTATTTTATTATCACAAACTTAGATAATAGTAAAGAAATATTTATAAATTCATATATAAAAATAAAATGATGAAAGTATATCACATTAACTACCTCGAATATTGTCTATTTTTTGAAAAACTTTAATTGAAATGGTTGGTGCTCTTAAAATATTTAAGAGGCAAAATTTCATATCAAACAAATGAAAGTAATATTTACTACATTCCTCTTTGCATACTGCTCAATGAAAACTTGTTATTGTGACTACACATTTATTTCTAAGTTAAATATGTATATGCGCCTTAGTATTTATTGGATAAGATGTTGTAACCGTTGAAAAACGTCATGATGTGAATCCTCGTGATGTGGCTGACGATCATCTACTCAATATTGTCACATATCCTAAAAATTATATGTATCCAAGGTAGCCTTTGGAGATTTGTTAAAGCTTGGAAATAAATAACTTTTATAATATATGATATAAAATACCAGTTTTTTTCTTATATTCATTACTTTCCTAAGAGTTCTATGATGCAACAGTATCACATTGTGATCACCACCTCCCCATTCGCATTGGCGAAATGCAAATGAAAATTCTTTTCGAGTCAGTTTCAGCGGAAGGTCACATGAGTTGCCTTGATTTCCGCGCGGTCATTTAAATATATTGAATATATGAATTGAACTCGGAATTGACAATTTGGCTACGAATTATATAAGACAAGGATATTATGGCAGTTTTTTCAGGCTCCCAAGATATTTGAAAAGAACTATAATGTACATTACAGAACCCTACTGTACATAACATAATCCATAGTGATGATCGGTTGCTTGTATTAAAATTAAAATATCCTCTATTTTTAAAAAAAGGCGACTAGCACAAAATTAAAGAACTAAGCTAAAATTATAAAATCGTTTATTAGATTACCATTACAAATACTCTATTTGCTATTTAGATATTTAACGGTTTTACTCAAAGAGTATATAAAATACTTTTTTACTCTTTGCAAATTATTAATGGCCGCCACACAACGTGATGCAGTTATAATCTGTCAAAAACAAGAAAAAAGCAAGAAATAAGGACGCAGAAAAGTGCTTAGTTTACATTTGTGTATAGTTTACTTAAGTAATTAAGGCATTTCTTAGTTCGATGTTTTACAACAATCATAGCACAACTAAATATATTATTACTAATCCAGCAATTTGTATAGTCCAACTTCGATAACAAGTAGTAAAATAAACAATGGGTTCGAAAAAACATAAGAAAGAGTCCAAAAAGAGGAAGCACAGAAGTCGTTCACAATCCCCTTTGGATGTTGAGGAACGTGAAAGAAAACGCCACCATAAGAAACACAAAGACCGCAAGAAGGATCGCTCACCTGATGGTCAGTAAAATGAAATATCTTACACATATAAACGCTGCTCACTGGTGGTAATTCTTTTTCAATTCTTTTTCTTTATTATGAAGCAAAAGTATTTCCTCGTACAGTAACAGTCGGATTTTTAGAACACAAAGAAATCGGAGAGTACCACTAGTGAAGGCGTCACATTATGTTGACGAGATAATGGCATATTCTGGTCATATTTCAGACGTGGTGGCATTCGAGTTAACCCCATCCCGAGTGCTGGTCCAGTGAGGTGGGTATTGTTAGGTGGCTACTTGCCAACTGACCAGTACGGTGAAGATGACTACAGCTATAAACCGATGGCAAACACTCAGTGGCCCTGTTCACACACTTGTATAAATATATAAAAAAAATAGTGGCCACCAATTTGTTAAAATGCTACCATAAACCACAATCAAAGTTTTTTCTTCTTCATCCAAAAGTTTTAAGCAGTTGTTCACCGTATAATTTTTAACCGTGTCATGTTTCACATTCATTTGCTTGTTTGTACAATATCATATGTTGGTCACATCACATAGCAATCAACACTAGGTATGAGGTACAGTAACAATAATGTAAAATTAAAATTCTTCACTCAATAAATATTGATTTATGAGTGAGACAGCATATTGGTCCTGTAGTGTAGAGGCATTCATTACAGTCATGTTAATTCATAACTACAGTAAAACTGTTGTTTTTGCTGTAGTTATATGTTTGAAGCACAAAATAAATAGCACCACATTCATAAAGTTCCTTCATAACAACAAGCAATTTAGATTGAACAAGCCATATGTAAGTTTGAACAAAAAAAGCTGTATTATATTACTTTTATGGCTGAATGAATAAAAATGCCCACATTGAATTTGATCAAGTTAAAACTGGTGACAATTGAGTAGAGTTATATCATATGTGCAAACAAATTACTCAGAGTGATTTACATTTGTGTAGTCATCTTAGTAATATTATTAATGCAAATGTATGGATGGATGGATGGATGGATGGGTGTTTGTTAAAAGGTATATGTAGAGCAGCTCCATAGAGTTTGCTGTAATTTGACACAGATGTAGAACATAGTCTGGAATAACACACAGGCTACTAATTAAGATATTTTTATTTTGCATGGATGGAGTCGCAGGCATCAACTAGTGCTACATATTTGTAACACCACATCTTAACCCTTAGTAGCCTGATTTACATACAAAAGTGATTTAATTTTAATATTACTGTGTTTGCTTGATAAAATAAAACAATAATGAAATTAGTTTTTTTTTTAAATTTCGTTGGAAAGAATATTATACAACAGTAAAATAGGTACAGCCAACTTATAAAAAAACTAATAGTAATGTGAACATTCGGTTTAACAGATTGGTATTAAAATTAAAACTCTAGGCTAATAAGGGTTAAGGAGTTATGAGATGTTGTATGTTTTAATGCAAGATTTAGATTTATTTTATATAATATGCATGTTATTAAAACAAAGTCTGCAATGTGCACATTATGAAGTTAACCATTATGACTTCCTTTAAAAAAAGCTAACTAATATAATATGTTTTAAAATAATCGTCTAATGTGGATATTAAACAGAAATTAATATATATATGAACAACCAATGTGTGCACATAGGAGACATTGGTTTCATGTTACATATAACTACAATTTTTTATATTTTATTTTAGTTTCGTATTTGTTTGTGTTAGAGTAAAATTCCACTCTTGCTTCAAAACATTGCGGAGACATTGTTTGTAGAAAAAGATAAAAATATATGTGTTAATATAAGTGTGTTGATGGTGGAAAGTGAGAGTTAGTGGTGTGAGAGTGTGCGAGTGCAGTTGTAACATATGTGTTGTTGTTGCAGTGGAGGAGGTGCCTGTGGACTCGCACCTGCAGCCCGCAGAGGATGTCTCCTCCAGCCACAGCCGCAGCCGCAGTTCCAGTGTGCACCGCCACAGCTCCAGGTATACTAGCTGCTTATTGTCTTGTGTTCAATATTTAAAGCACAGACTATACTACATTTAAACATATAAAACTGTTTATTTACACAGAGAACATGAAAAAGAGCAATCTCCCGCCCCGGGCGGTGCAGCGCAGGAGAGCCTCTCCATCGAGGAGACCAACAGGCTGCGCGCCAAGCTCGGCCTCAAACCATTGGAGGTGACAGAGCAGACAACAGGTTAGTCTTGCATTGTCAACACTAAGCACCAAATGAACATTTATTTATTTTTAGTATTTTAGCAGTTATATGTTTATATAATTGTATTGTGTGTGGCAGACGACGGTAAGATAAAGGACGACCTGGGCGAGTTCTACCACAAGCCGGCGGACAACATCGCGCACCAGAAGAAGGCGGAGAAGCTGCGGGAGAAGCTCGAGGTGCGCCGCGAGAAGAGGAAGCTCGAGCAGAAGTGAGTGCTCTACTCTGTTCCCTCTGCACCTCTCTTGATGGTTGTATTAATAAAAGTAATAATGAATGTGTACGCACGTTGCGGTTGCGGTTGCGGTCAGGTTGCAGACCACGCTCCTGGCGGACGAGTCGGACGACGAGGACGCCATCGCCTGGGTGAAGAAATCGCGGGAGATCGAGGAGCAGAAAAAAGCCGCCGAAAAGCGGGTGAGTGGCGACACCTCTCACACCATTTTTAATTAAAATCAACTACACATCAAAATCAAAATAAACATTATTTTATTTAAAAGCATTATCCTGTGTGTGGGGTGTGTGGGGGTGTGCAGGCGGCGCTGCTGGACGAGATGGACGCGGTGTTCGGCGTGTCTGCGCTGGTGCAGGAGGAGCAGGAGGCTGAGCGCCGGCAGCGGTACTCGCAGGCGCACCTCAAGGGCCTGCGCGTCGCGCACGACATCGACGCGGTGAGCCACCACTTTACTCGCTTTGTGTTTTATATTTGCACCACTCAGTCTTCTATTTCATTGGTAAAATTTATTATTTGCTCCCGTTTGTAATACAGCACAGTTTGTCGACTCTCACTTTAGTAAAAGTTTACACAAATTAAATGTTTGCGTGTGTGTGTGGGCCGCAGCTGGGCGAGGAGCGCGAGGTGGTGCTGACGCTGGCGGACGCGCCCGTGCTGGCCGAGGACGCGGAGGACGTGCTCGTCAACGTCAACATGGTGGACGACGAGCGCTACAAGAAGGTCGGCCTCCTCCCCGAGCAGCCCCGGAAATAGTATGTTTAGCAGAGGTGTACAATAGCGGTGCGAACGTTGCAGAACATAGTGGAGCGCAAGAAAGCCGCGGCGGGCTACCAGGCGTACGACGAGGAGGCGGAGGTGGCCGCCGCGCTGGGCCTGGCGCGCCCGCTGCTGGCCAAGTACGACGACGAGATCGACAAGGACAAATCCGACAAGAAGAAGGGCTTCCGCATCGGAGACGACGACTCCATCGAAGCCAACAAGTTCAGAGACCTCATGGTCGGTTCGCGATGTCATCATAGAAATAACTACATATAATAATCGTTAACTGTAACTATCAAATAAGATTTTTTATACCGGTAGCGTCAGGAGCGGCTGCCGAACGCGGCGGGGCGGCGGCTGGAGTCGTTGCAGCTGCCGGCGCTGCGCCCCGCCACCGACTACCTGGACGAGCACGAGATACAGGCCAAGTTTAAGAAGCCCAAGAAAAAGGTACATCACACTAAATGGTTTAAATAATGCTCTTTGCCCAGTGACAAGTTGGGGATTGTAACATATGTGTTGTATCAGGGCAAGATGCGCAAGCGGACGAAGGCGGAGCCCATCGACGTGGACGACTACGAGGCGGGCGCCGTGCCGCTCGACACCGACGACACCGGTTTGTCGCCCACCTCATGCACCGCCCACCTCGGCCGCCTCGCCCGCCTCGCCCACCTCACCCACCTCATGCACCGCCCACCTCGCCCACCTCTCGTACTAAGAACGAACACAAGTGTTTACAATTAGAGCAGCGTGTCGGTGTGGTTGCAGAGGTGCAGCCAGAGCAACTGACGCTGCGGGTGGCGGTGGACGAGGAGGAGGTGGAGCCGGACGGCGAGCTGCAGGCCGCGCTGGCCCGCGCTCGTCGCCTGCGTCTCGCCGAGCAGCGCCACACCAACGTCGTGCCCAAAGTAATCCATATCTCGCATAGAAACACCGATATTTACCCGTACTTGTTTTGCACTTTAGCAATCTCATGACTTATCGGTTATGTTGTGCAGGTGGAGGAGCTGCTGGAGCGGGTGAAGGAGGAGGCGGAGGATGAGGAGGCGGGCGGGGCCATCGTGCTGGACGCGACCGCGGAGTTCTGTCGCACGCTGGGCGACATCCCCACCTACGGGCAGGCCGGCAACCGCGACCACCACGCCGAGATCATGGTCTCCGTCTCCGTCGCCGTCCTCACATATCATAACATGCTTTTGTATTTTACGTTTACGTTTAATTGTGTGTGCAGGAGATGGAGCGCGAGGAGCCGGAGGTGGAGGCGGGTGCGGGTGCGGGGGTGGTGGCAGAGATGGGGGCGGGTGCGGATGGTGCTGGCGCCTGGAGCCGCGTGGACGTGCACAGCGAGCGCGCGCCCGACCTGGCCGCCGGTGAGCCTCGTCAAATCCTACACTTTTTCTTTGCTCTCGTATTTATATTGTTAATGTATAAATTTTGGTGGGGCTGGCAGGGTCGTCGGTGGCGCTGGACGCGGAGCCGGCGCTGGGCGGCGGGGTGGCGGGCGCGCTGCAGCTGGCGCTCAGCAAGGGCTACCTGGAGAAGGCGGGGGCGGCGCCCGCGCCTCGCACCGCGCCGCACCAGCTCGCCGCCAGGCACTACTCCATCGAGGACAAGAGTCACGCGTCAGTTCGCGCTCCGCAAATGTTACATACTAACTCGTAAATCGATATCTGGTTGTGGTCTTTTTCAACGGGTATTCGTTTAGGGGCGAGGACGACAAGTACGGTCGTCGCGAGCGCGGCGGGCACTCGGGGCCGCTGCAGGAGTTCCGCGAGCGCTCAGGCTTCCGGCCCCACGTGAAGCTGGAGTACGTGGACGACGAGGGCCGCCCGCTCTGCCCCAAGGAGGCCTTCCGTTACCTCTCGCACAAGTTCCACGGCAAGGGGCCCGGCAAGAACAAGCAGGAGAAGCGCATCAAGAAGGCCGTGCAGGAGGGGGTGAGTGCTGCGCCCCCGCCCCCGCCCCCGACTGTACATGTCATGTCGCACTACAACTGTTGAACCTTTTCAGCTGATGAAGAAGATGAGCTCGACAGACACGCCGCTGGGCACGCTGCAGATGCTGCAGGAGAAGCAGCGCGAGACGCACTCGCCCTACGTCGTGCTCAGCGGCACCAAGCGCGACCACAAGTAGCGCCACGCCCCCACCCCTCACTCTATCTTGTACTTTTCACTTGAATTTGAACACCTAAACTTATCTAACAAAATATGTTTTTATTTATATAACTTCTATACATACATAACTTTAAAGCCTAAAAGCCTTCACTCTGATGTCAATATTTTTAGAATTTCTCGTGATGTAAAGTAAATGTAACGTTAGCTATGTCTTTCTGTTAACTTTGGATAATGACACAAAATAAATAGATATTATATGAATTTGTACACAATAAGAGCCTTTCATTTCTAACCCATACATCCATAGTAAAGTATATTCTTCAAAAAAATGCTACTGATGACGGACTTTGTTTTCATTCACTTACGCCTGTTTAAGTAACGCACGGCTTTAACGGATTTGCTTTGTCTCGATGCGATGCGGGCGGCGCGGATGATGGACGGACAGCACTATGTACAATCATACAAAGCAAACTAAAATCCGTTGCCGGCCGTGCATGCGGTGCGTCCGACGCGGCAAATGGACACGTATCTTTATTGTACCGGTATCCGTGTGTTTTATTAAAAAATAAAACACAATTCTATAATAATAATGACTTATGTTCGAATATCGACCAATGGACGATCACTTTAAAAAAATCTATAAACCGGTACGAATTTTTTTATAAATGTGAGGGCCATAGACTTAAAAAAAAGTATTGACGTCTCCTGTCAAGAGTCAGTTGGGCCACTAGTCACTTTCCTGATGTTTTAACGAAAACTTGTTGCTACTTCTGAATAGAAAAAATGGAGGAGGAACAGGAAAGCGAACCCCCGAAGCCAATCAACCTGTTCTCCTTCCTGCCGTACGCCTGCGGACAGCTGCAGGCGCCCTTCGACCTGCAAATCATACCCTATACTCAATGTCAGTATCTGCACCTTTAGATGGAATTAGTTCGTGTTGACATGTCGCACCGGCTCGGTTATTTATGAACCAGCTGACAATATTTATCTATATATTAGCAGAAATCTTTTACCACTAGTATATAATAAGTAGTTAGTTATTATAAGTTGACATAAAAACATTTTTATATAAGCAACATAAAAACTATTAAGAAGTTTTTGTTTGGCACAGTCCAGCCATCGCTGAGGAGGAGACGCTCGCGTCGTAGCTCTAGCATGGCGCGTAGCTCGGCCGCCTCGGCGGCATCGTCCGGCTGGCGACGCGGACCGATCAATATCATCGTCGTCGAGGACCTGCTGGGCCACGTCCTCGAGATCATATTTTGGCGCTGTAAAATGATCCCTGCTTTGCTTCTCAAGATAATTTCTCTCTGCATCCCCTTTCATCCGAACTTAAACAAAATATCGGTTCGGTGGGGACCCTCGCGAGGATTCGCCCTAAAGGAGATCGTAAAATTTCTTCCGGCATCCTACCTGACCGAAATCTGTCTTGACGACTCGCCGATCCCTCGGCACGACGTCCACACGCTGCTCGAAGAGAGCACGTCGCTGCGGTGCCTATCCCTCGCGCGTTGCATCCTCGACGACGAGGCGTGCGCCCTCCTCGCCGGGCGTCTGCACTACCCGATGCCCGCCGCGACCTCGCTGCAGGCGCTCACGCTCAGCTCTAACCTCATCTCGGAGGCGGGCGCCGCCGCCTTAGCTGCCGCTCTGCGCTCCAACCGTGCGCTGCGACACCTCGATCTGGCCGACAACGCGCTCTCCGCCGCCGGCGTCGCACATATATTTCGAACCCTCGGCGAGTTTCCGCTGTCGGACGATGAGCATATGGGGAGAAATCGGCGTCGCTTCGAGTATTTAAAATTACGCAATGAAATCTTCCCTCCGCATCACAAGGAACCTTCGAAAACTTTGTCGAAGATAGAGCGGAGGAGCACGATGTTATCCATCAGACGATCCACAAGGAAGCTGTCCCCGGACGCCGACAAAGAGAACGTGGTTCCAATAAGAAGCAGGCAGAAGCTGGGGAGCAGATTGATGAGCAAGGTGGCGAGTAAGGCGTTACTAGGGCCGGTGCCCTCGTGGCAATCGCTCAGTGCAGAAGAGACGTTGTCGTCCCTGACGGTGCCCTCGAGCGTGCCGGGTGCGCAAAGTGCGCCGAGCGTACCTGACGCAGCAGGGACGGCGCGCCTGGCTAGCTTATTGCAGCTGAAGCGGGACCCATTCAGCAAGTACAAGACTTTCGTACGAAATGGGTTTGTAAACGTATTCAGTCACCTCATTTTAATGTAATTTACGATACGCATTCATCGTCTAACTCATTAGTTAATATCTAAACGGAGCAACTTGGAGTTAGCGTTTTAAACCCCTTATGTTTAATTTACAAACATGGTAAAGGTGTTTTTCCAATTTCCTTATGAAAGTGTTTCATATAATTTTTAATAAGGATATTAGTAATGATAACAAAAATGTAAGTACATACCACATTGACAATTAAATATTTGTTACAGAATAGTGTTTTCGTTCGGCAACATGAAGCTGGCCTCGCTGAATCTGGCCTACAACCGACTTGACCGCTCCAGCGTCGGGCTACTGTGCCGCGTGCTGGCGCAGCAGGCGGCATGGCGTGACGTGCACGCGCCCGCGCACGGACTCGCGCATGCTCACGACCAGTCACACCCAAATACGCACGAGCAGTCGCACGCACATGTGCAAGGACATGCACTTGCGCACGAGCAGACGCTCACGCATGTCCACGGGCAAGCGCACGATGTAGGTGGTTTGCTGCATGTCCAGCTCGACGGCAACCCCGTAGCCGAGGACAGCGCGGAGCTGCGCGAGTTGCAGACGCTGCTAGAGCGCGCGCTCAGCGTCAGGGAGGAGCGGCCCGCGCGCCGAAAGCCCGCCCACAAACATTACCCTCATAAGCATTAAAACAACTTGGCATCGCCTTTTTAGTACCCATTAGGAATGGATTGTTTTTAAATTCCTCGGATGCTTTATATTACCTAAGCAACTCCGACCGCCTTTCTCCAATACCAACCAGTGTTCTATTTGATGTCTGATTACTTTTCTCCGGATGACAAATTGTTTTATTCTTAAGCTCAAAATAGATTTTTAATATTAAGTGATTCGTTTTTTCTATAATACTAGCTGTTGTTCGCGACTTCGTCATCGTGAAATTTAAAAAATAGCCTAAGTTACTCCCTCGTGTATCAACTACGTTCCAGTACAGTTCCGCCAAAATCGGTCTGGTCGTTTTACCCGGAACAAATGCAGATTTGCGGATAGGACAGATTAAAATTGTTTTTGTTATAAGCAACGCAAACACATTATGTTCACGAAATACGCTATGATTTTATGTAACATACAAATAATCTAATTTTATTTGTTATATAGATAGATTTATTTATTAATAGCTATATATATAATAGTATATATTGATTAGTAACGTATGATTAATAAAAAACAAAATACACATTTACATGTTTAAGTTTGATTATTTTATTTAATTTTAAAAATGATTGCATACAAAAATTAAAAGTATTTTCCGGTACACTTGTGGCCGGTGTGTTGTGGTGAGTGCGCGCATGTTCGCGCGGACATGATGGACATGACGGAGCCGGAGCCGGAGCCGGAGCCGGAGCCCTGTCAACGCCGCAACCAACGTCTTAAAAGTTTAGAGACAACAGCCGAAAAGAAAGAACTTGTAAGAAAGCAAACCTTGAGATTGTACAACTTCTCGGCTTCGATACGTGGAGTTTATAAAAACTTTTTAAACAAGAATACCTAATTGTCCGCAAAGCTACGCTTCGATTAGAGAAACGATGTTGGGCGGAGTCAGTGTGCGGTGCGGTCTCGGTCTCGGTCTCGGTCTCGGTCGCGGTCTCGGTCTCGGTCTCGGTCTCGGTCTCGGTCGCGGTGCTGGTCATGAGACGCGTGCGGGCGGTCGCTGTGCGTGTCGCGGCGCGGAGGCACGCCGAAGCGCGTGCGGCGCGCGGCGCCCCGTCGCAACCGCGTCGCCCGCACCAGCTCCGGCGTGGGCGGCCGCCGCACCGCCTGCGTGCCGCTCACACGTAGGTGCGTGTACAGCGGGATCTGGATACAAAAAAGCTCTTTGCCTCGCGCTAACCACTAACACATAAAAACTTTCTCTAATAACTCGCAACCTTGACGACAGTCATTCATCAACGCAAGAAAAGCTATAAACATATGCCGGACATATCGCTGTGACTATGTAATTACAGTAATATGGTAAAAAGGAATAAGGTGAGATTAGCGATGGAAGTAGAGTAGGCAGCTAACGGTGGGTAGGGAGTCGTCGAGTCGCGGCGGAGGCTGGGGCTCGGGACGCGGCGGCAGCGTGGTGTGGCGGCCCAGCAGCGGTGGAGCGGGCGCGGCGCCGAATGTGCGCGTGCGCAGCTCGGCCGCCGTCACGTCGGACACGTCGGGCGCCACGCGGCCCGGTACGTAGCGCGACACGTAGCCTCCGCGCCACACCTTACGTTATAAAATTGATTACAAGCACGGGTCTAGTCGTGTTGAAGTAATTATTAATTTAGTAGTCGCCGACCTTGAAAGTAGTAAAACTGGCCACTTTTTGGACGTCGGGTGGGAAGCGCGTGGACTCCAGTGACCAGGGCACGAAGCTGCCGAGCGTGCCCACGTACTGTCCGCTCAGCCGCCACACGCGCACGCTGTAGTCCGAGCTGCCGCTGCGGACACACACGCACACACACACCGCCTCCACATCATGCTATGACATACAAAGACGTTCTCGACACGACACTCTGGGGACTGCCATATGCTGTAGCTATTGCTTTTAGACAAACATTCCCGGACCATGTAAGTATGGCTCACTTAAAAGGAGTTATAACTCTAAAACTGCAAAGCATGACAAAATGGTTGTTGAGCTAACGAGAGCAAAAGCTTCTGGTCGTCAATATAGGCGAGCGAGGTGACGCAGCGCAGGTGCGCGCGGTAGCTGTTGAGCAGGAGCGGCAGGGGCTGGTCGCGCACGCAGCGCTTGGCGCGGCCCTCGATGCGGTCTCGCCACAGGAACGGGAACTCCATGCGCAGCCGCGGCATGTTCACGTGCACCTGGTGCACCCCAAGCGAGCGATTACATTATGTACACTTTGAATTAACTATAGTTAAGTACTATTTCAATATGTGTCGGTGTATACTTATACTGAGCCATCGTACAATAATTGACGTACGAACGAACGGACAAACGACATATTACCTTCTCAGTCGTGAGGTAGTTCGTCATAAGCCAGACTTTGATGTAACCGACGGTGGTCCCGGTGAAAAGGAACTCGTTGCCGACGTCGGTGGCGAAGGCCGACACGTAGTCTCCTGCCGTGTGGATCCCCTGGAATGAGCCTTTGTACCCGCCCGCCGGGTGATCGGACCAGCATTGCACCTGCCCGTTCTCCAGGGATAGCATCATAGACGCTGCAAAGTTTCCATACAAATGGAGACATCCATTAAAGCGAGACTAGACTTGATACACCACACAGTAAGGGATGAGAGCGAGCGGCTCACCGACGTGCATGCTCATCGGGCGCGTCTCCAGAAAGATCATGGCGTGCACTGCGAGCTGACGCAGCACCTGCGCCTGCGCCGGCAGCGCCACCGTCGACACGCGCCGCGCGCGCCCCGACCGGATGCCGCTCACGCTGACCATGCACAAACCAATGCTACCGTCGCCATCCATCGGCGGGCCACATCGCTATTATTTAGTATTTCCACAATAGTGCGACCTCATCAATAGTATCGCATTTAATGCTAAAATCTGCGTCTGATCACCACTATCATCTTTATTATGTTTTTACAACCTTTTGAAAGGATAAAAAAATATAGATAACCTCGGACGGAAAATAGCAGAAGGTCTATGAGCGTGGGGCGCGGCGGCGGCGGCTGCCGGCTGCTGCGGGGAGGCGGTGCGCTTGCTGTACTGCATCTTGATGCGTAGCGTCGGCTCCGTGCACGAAAACCTCCTGAGTACAACAAATATCAATGTTGAGGACGAGGTTTTCCGACAGAGAGAAGACACGATGCGGGGCCGAGCCGAGCACACCTGTAGGGCTGGCCGGTTTCCAGCTTCCAGAGCAGCAGCTCGGAGGCGTACGAGGCGGTGGCGATGGTCAGCGGGACGCGCACGGCCGCCGCCAGCACGTCGTCGCGGTGTCGCGTCTCCCAGCTCTTGCCCTGAGTCGCCAGCCCCTGGTCCTCGAACTCAGTCACGTGCCGGTTCCACCCCACCGCTAGAATCCTAATACGAAACTTAGTGTCCATTATCTGATATCTTCTACAGAGTGAAGCACTTACATACGTCGGTCAAAAACTTTACAGCTATTCCCGACATCAAGTACTAGTGCCCTGGATTACTTCCTTGGATCGTGGGGAAACTTCCAAAATATACCCTGTCTGATGGGGGGGGGGGGGGGTAATACGCAGACCTGGGGCGCTCTTTTCTATGAAGCGCTTTGCGCGGCCTCCCGACGGCATTGTACTTTAACGCCGGTATCCGTAGTGTCCATCACGCAATGTTATACGAGGCGGAGGGTGACTGAACTACTTGTTGTAATATACGAGTAAGTAACATTTCTATCTCAATATATTTTACTCTCGCTTATTCATGAAATGAATTTCTATACTTGTTTTTACTACCTTCCTTCAATCCAAAAGCAGCTGGTGACCTCGCACATGTGTTCGATCTCCAAATAACGTAGACTCACACCGGTGTTGAAGTTCCACGTCTGCCGAGCAAAACTCTACTTTATAATATTTTATTTTCAAGCACTTAATACATAGCAAGAAGAAGGAGCACAGTTGCGAACAGTGGTATGCACTGCGAGTGGTACCTTGAGGGTGCCGTCCCGTGCGCCGGTGAGCAGCAGCTGGTTGGCGGGGTCGAAGCAGGCGGCCGTGATCTCCACAGGCACCAGCTCGCCGTGCAGTAGCCGCGTATGCGCAGATCGCATCACCACGTTGCGTTTACCTGATTGTTTAAAAAATATTGTGCTCTACAATTACGTTGAGGTTAGATCTAAACTTTTATTCACAAGGTTCCGATAAAAATATTATTTATAGAATATATTGTAGTTCGTATTATATGTCAACGCTTCACCGGTGAGAGGATCCCAGTTGATGATGATGCTGTCCATTCCGCAGGTGATGATAACTTTGAAGAGCGGGTTATAGAGCAGCTTGGAGACGGCTCGCGAGTGCGTGAAGCCGTCAGTATGCAGCGGGTTGAGCTGCTCGTCCAGCACCAGCACGGCCAGCTTCACCGCCGCCAGCAGCAGCTCGCGCGTCGCCGGGTTGTATACGGCAGAGATGGGCGTGCGCTCGCCGATTTGCGGCGGCACGTCGATGTAAGTCTACCGACCGATAACCATTTTATATTCTTAAATGAAATTGATACTCAATGCCATCGGACGTTGTCGAGGACCCCACAACAAATCACTTAAACAAGACATTTTCAATTGTACGCAAGTTCCACAAAAAAATGTTAGAAATATTAGTTAAGTGGAGTTTTTCTATAAGTTAAATATTAATCAGACCTGCAGACAGGCCTGCGCCTGCAGATCCCACACTTTGATGGTGCGGTCCCGAGCCAGCGAGTAAGCGCGGCGGGCGCGGTCCTGCAACACGAGCGCGATGATGCCGGCGCGGTGTCCCTGCAGCAGCGCGCTCGGCGCCGTCGCCACGAACGAGTTCCACACGCGCACGCAGCAGTCCGGCCCGCCCGTCACCAGCACATGCGCCTCCTCCTCGAATGCGAAGCACTGGATGCCCTGCACACGCCGCACGAATTCACTGACCGACACGGGACCGATATTACCCACCGCTATAAGCACCACATTATGAATCAAATATGTACCAAATTATTCATCGATCCCAGAATCGGTTACTTCGCTCAGTATTCTGAAAATTGATTTTAGGGTAAACAAACCTTTTCTGTGTGGAAAGTGTTGTGCGTGCGGGATGCGGCGAGGTCGCACATGAGCAAGGCGTCGGGGCACGTGGCGCACGACACGACGCAGTGCAGCGAAGCGTAGTACGACACCTGTCGCACCCAGTCTGTGTGCGCGCGCGGGAACTCCACCAGCTGCAGCTCGGGCAGCAGCTCCGGCTGCAACACGACCCGCTGCAGCGCCTCGCTCACCTGCTTACCTGCTTGCACGGCATGGTGCGATCATGTGCATATTCGTCGCACCCGTTTCTGCAGGTCGACGTGGCGCAGCTGCTGCAGCGCGCGCCCGGGCTGGTTGCGGAAGGGGCCGCGCATGACGGGCGAGAAGCGCAGCACGCGCACGTACCCGCCCACGTCGCCACAAACCAGCAGACAGTCCTCGCGCTCGTCCTTATCGAAGTGGTAGTACATTGTACTTATCTGACACAAAGACATTGCATACTTTTAGTTGATCATGTCTTCTGATCGACGACGTAACGATACGAACACGATACGACAAAGGAATAAGTACATTTTTGTCAAATTATTTTATTAACTACTTATACGTTTTCTTCTTTTCGCAACCTTAATATGAAAATTACGTCTAGTGGACGTTACGTAATCTAATTGCTCTGCATTCTGTTCTCTGTATAAAAGTTAGTGTAACATAGTTAGTAACAAGTGGGCTTGTTAGTAAAACTTTACGTTAAGCACACGTCACCATGTACTCCCAACTGGAGATGATGATCTTGAGCGTGAAGGTGCCTGCGCTGCAGTCGTAGAAGCGCAAGTCGCGCTCCGTCGAACTCGTCACCACGATGTTGACGTCCGGTAGACACGCTAGGTCTGTCACCCACGTGGTGCGCACCTTCAGCGCGGCTGTGGCCCGTAAAAACTCACTTCAACATCATCCTTTCGCAATAAGTACACTGATTGTAAATAATACAATAATAATTTTATACTAAGGTAATATTTCAAAGTAGAACATACAGTACGGGTATAAATACGTACGACAGGTGGAGTGCGCGCTGCGCAGGCGCACCATATCCAGCGACCACCAGCTGATCATGCCGTCGCGGCTGGCCGTGATGTAGCAACCCTGCATCGGATCCGTGCTGCGGTCCTAGCGCGTTACAACACTTTACTATTACTGTTCATGAATTCATATATCGTCTGTTTACTATTTTAAAAAATAACAAGCGTTGCAGTGCTGCGCTAGTAACTCAATCAGTAATTACACTTTACCCCAAATTAAATTAAATCCGAAAAAATAGCAAATTATTTGCTATTATAAAGTGCTTTTTCTAAAGTAAAAGTAATAAGAAATAAAAGAAAACACTTAGGCTAGTTCAAGCAACATGATACTTATAAATTAAATTTACTTTAGCAACATCTGGACAGAAGCAAATCCTAGAGATGGGATGGCGGTGCTGCGATCTCATAATCTTCGGCAGGCCCATGATAGGCAGCTGGAGAGACTCTCCCTGATCTTCCTGGTCGCTGGCGAAGTAGCCGAGCAGCAGGTGTGATACCAACTGGTCCCAGTTGATCTCACCGTCACGGCTGGTGTTGATCTTACAAAATATTACACTCATGTGAAATCTACAAATATCACTGATCTGTGCCTGTGCCAACACGAGACCATAATACCATGGTCTTAATAACTAATCTACTACACTGAGAAATTATCTTTTAAACTGTAGACAAATTACAGCACATTCCTAGATTTTAACGGTAAACAAATAACGGTTAATTGTTTAATAAAGTTTAGTAAATTCCCCTCGACGTTAGATCAACTATACTATTAAGAACTCGTTGTTGATCTACTTAATGCAACCTTAAAGAATACCTTCATGAAAAGTATTTTAAATTCTTCGTCATCGTATTCTACGTTCAGCAAAGTTTTTAAGAGAGTTCTGAATTCATTTTGTAGCAGTTTGTTTCCATAAGTTGTCTCGAATACTTCTTTTATCTTGACCATGTCACTCATGGAGCACCTCTCGTGCAGCGGGATGTTCCTCCACTTGCGAACCTGTGGGGAGGTGCTGCCGTCGATGCTCGAGGACATCGTCAACAGCGACCTCATGTCACTATCGTTTGCCATTTTTGCTTCTTAGCAATGCAATTTTTATAAAATCCAAAGTCATAAAAATTAATGTAAAGTATTTCTAATCTAATTGATTGGGAACTATTAGTAGGGGTTAGTTAATACGAATTAAAGAAAATGACAAACTTCTGTTTCGTTATTGTTGTTAAATATCAAACGGTTGAGTATGAAGTTATTGCAGCAAACAGTTTGAATATCGATTAATTCAAAAAAGGTTCTAATTAAAAAGTATACATCTTTAAATTATATCGCATGCAGTATACAGTATTTATATATTTCCTTACAATTATTTCCTTACAAGTATTTTAAACTACTTTTCTATCTGTTTCATTCTTTTCCCTCTTATAAGTTAAAATATATATTTTAAGTTAAAGGCCGACATTAATTATTATGAACCGTTGTATATTTTAATGAAATAAAATAAGTCATAACTTTCAATTAATTTTTATGAAACATTTGGTTTATCAATTTTATTGTTCCTATTTATTATCTTTTTATTCACATAAAACTCTGCACAAAACTGCATCAAATCCTATCTGTCACTGTCACTCTCACACAGAATATCAGAACACAGTAGTTATGTCATATTGACAGATTTCATTTTTGATTTTTTCGATGTTTATAATTCTGACTTTAAATTTTCCTTAACCAATCGGATATTAAACTATAACATAAATCGCAAAAATGTTTCTAACACTTAAACTTCTTGCTAACAGACATCCTTCGTTTATTGCTCGAACCGTATTCGTAAAGAACAACAACGTAGACGACGCGTGCAGACTCGTGAACAGGATTCTTGGGAAGGAAGGCATCCTGGAGCAGTTTCGTCTCACAAGATATTATGAAAAACCTTTTCAGGTACTACTGTTTGAATAATTGTGAAATTGTCATCTTAAAGTTTTAAATCTCAAAGGTTATGAAGAAAAATTACTGCTGTTGAATTGTGAAAGTGAACAATATACATAGATAGAGAGATATAAATAGTAATATTTTTGAATTACAGACAAGGCGACGAGTAAACCATGAGAAATGCAAGGCAATTTATAATGAAGATATGGAGAGAAAAATCCACTTCGTGCTTAGAAAAAACCGCCATGAGCCATTTCCTGGATGTCATTGACATATAAATAGTTTATTTAAATTTCAAAATCTAGATTTAACAAACTGTAGTTAAGATACTGTAGTTAAATTTTAAAGGTTACATAATTGCAACAAAATGTCATGTTTTATGTATGTATAATAAAATATTATATTATTATATTTTAGAATTATCTTTCTGTTCTCTGTTTTGTATTCAATGAAATGATTATTGTTAGAAAAGTAACTAGAACATCATTAATATGGAAGGATGTCTACAAGTTTAAGTAGAGAGGTAATATTTCTTTATGTTTGCAAGTTTTAGAAAAACATTCTGGTATTTTTATGAAATAAAACAAATTATATAGAAATCAATAAACATCATACAAAAAGTTTTATTCTTAATTTACAGGAATCCAATTCCACAGCATTTAAGATACAAGAACTTTATCACTCCAATATAATAGAAAAATTACATTTTGCACTAACCATCATTTTGTATGAACATATAGCTGCACATCTGATAAATCAACATGGAAGAAAAAATAATTCAATGGTATTTAAGCTAAACAAAATAAGATGGTACTTTATAGTGTGTAAAAGGCAAATTACATACCTAGGAAATAGTGTGATTCAACAATCATCTTGTCAGTCACAAGTTGTATTTTCACTGGAAATCATATGATTAACACATTCAGTGAAACTACAATTTCTAGTTATTAACATGAAATCCCACAACAAATCCGTAGCACTGAACACAATAAAAACTGGTGATACTCTTGCTTCAAAGTCAGGAAGCTGCACTGGGCGTGAGTCGGGAGATAGTTTGGCACACGGAAGTGGGCGGCGGTCGATTGGCGCACTGTCACGTGTAGCTGAGGCAGGCATCGCGTCGGGTCACGTAGTAATGGTAGCGGTAACAGCGGTGGCACGTCTTGATGCCGCAGCGGTAGCTCATGCCCCCCTGCGGCTTGCCCTTGCAGTACTTCAGGCCACAGGGGTACCAGTTAACACACACCTAAAACATCATTTTATTATTTATAACAAATACAAGTCATATCTATGATCCAGTTTTATAGGCAGATTTTTGTGTTTATATGATAGATTGCTTAAGGAATGTATAGTCCCTGAAAAACTTACTTCTTCCAAAAATTACTTTGTTCCACTCCCTCGAATGCTGTGGTTGTGAAAGTAGTTATTACTCCTATAAAGTATAAACCATTACTTATGACTTCTTTACTTAAAAAAAATTCCAACATACCTCTATGTGACAAATACAGTCTTTGGCACTATCATTTTCTGCCACACATGGAGCTACCCCCGGCTTGCCATCAGATGTGTCTGGTGACAGAGCGTTGGCTGGAAATGGTGTTACTTCAGCTGAATATGATAACTGCGCCATTCCTGGGAAGATATTGCAAACATAGAATAAGCAGAAAAAAAGTTTTTTACTCTGACCCTAATATCCCAAAGTATATCTAAGTAAACCCAGTACATTTTAAAAGTGAAAAAGAGGATTAAAGTACCTGGCCTCGGTGCCCATCTGGACAGGTCAGCAGTCCTCAAGAAGACATGGTTCCTAGCAGGGGCGCAGTGCCTCCCGGCCGCAGGTGACAGAAGTCGTGCGGCGCGTCCCGCCCATGCTGTGGTCGTTGTCTGGCGCCAGCCCTTATCCTCCTCTGCTACACGCACTGTTCCTGGGTTTTTCTATAATAAAAACACCTCAATAATAAATAAATAACAATAACCTTTCATAAAACAACAGATTAGCATAGCGAGATAAGAAAGGGCGCACGGGTGGAACGTCAGTAGTATGGAAGGGGCATGAAAAATTAAAAAATGTTTAATGGTGAATCTGCACAAACCTGCCGCAATTTTGCCATTGCATCTGGTGCAATAAAATCAGCCTGTGCAGCATGGGTCAAGAAGCACAGTGTTTGGTACCCACTTTGGCCTAGTTCCTCTTCTGCTGGTATCACTACTTTCATAGCTTCCACCTCCTTTAATGGACATAAATACAACTGTGATATTTTCAATAAATGATGTTATGTCAACAATATGTCAGCAGGTTATGCATGCACTTCAACGGTTTTTTAACATCAATGAGTCACTTACATTGGTAAAGTCGACAAGTTGCGAGATATAGACTCCATCCAAGCGCAAAAAATCAAGTATGACCGTGTCCTCCGAGACATTCGCTGTTATGTTCTCCTGCATAACATCGCCACCCTGCACAACTCAATAATATATTAAATAAGTTCACATTAGCATTAGCAATTTGATTATATAAAGGTTCATACTTGATTCTTAACATTAATCAGCAGCTGTAAATTTATTGGTTGGACTAGAGTGTAAAGAAAAATAACACTTGTATATAACTGCATTTTTCTCTTATCAAAACTTTCATAACAATGGCTTTTTTGGGTACAAACGAATCAGTATATCTTGTTATTGTGTACGTTTTGTATTCCCTGTGTATTTTATTTTCTTTGTAAATTATTTCACATTTTTTTGCTGTATCTATAATGCCTTGTAAGCATTATAGTTAAAGAAAATAGAATCGTTATTATTTTAGCTAATATCTAAATACCTAGTATCATTTACACTTATTTTATATTTTGTTTTTATTTCCTTTTTATACGTCAAATGTCATTGTCAACTTTATTTATAAATCTATGTGTCTTGTCATTGTCAAAGTTGTCGTCTCTTGTAACGTTCCGTTTTAGTAATAAAGTCACAATTGTACTCTGGACCTTGTGATGTTGTTGTCGATATTCATCGTTATTAACGTTTTAATTTTATCTTAATCACTCTTAAGATACTTCTGAACTCATTCTAAGTATAGTACTAAATTAATAACTCAAAAATTGTGAAAGAAAATTGCTTCTTTGTTTCACAATAATTTATTTTGAAGTCATTACATTGCATACGATTCCTCCCGATGTGCGACGGAATAACAAACGATGAAACGAACGTCATCTAAATCGGAAAGGAAGGGCGATGTTGCACATAGACAGCTGTCGTTTCATTTTCAGCTGATTTTTGTATACGCTAGATATCATTGTGAACCTGAGTACATATCTTAGCACTGTGTTGAGTTACTGCATCATTTTCAGAGCAATCTTTATCGATTGGATAATCTCCTTAAGCAGCAAAGCGGAACAATCGAGAAGCATAGTTTTGTAGGCACGAACAAAGGGAGATGGTCCATTGAGTGCGGGTGGTGCGTAACGGGCGGCCGTGACGTCACAAGAGCGAGGTGTCGAGGCCGATGCGGCGGATGCGGAGAGTTCGTTCGTGATCTCGGCGCTACGGGGAGCGCGGCGGGCACGCGCAGCTGAGAGGGCCAGCCTGGCCTCCAGTGAGTCGGGCGACGAGGGCGCAGGCCAGCGGCCGCCGCGCAAGCGCACCCGCAGGCTGTCGCCGGAGCCCGCGGCCATGCACCAGCCGTGCGCCAACGGCGCGGTGGGCGCTCAGCACCATGTCAATGGTGATGCAGTCGCCACCAACGGTGACTTCCAACCACCCGGGCGACGCATGAGCCAGACGGACCAGGAGATTGTGCGTCTGATCGGCCAACACTTGCTCTCTGTTGGATTGGAGTGAGTTTTTTAATTAATTAGGTTTTGTTTATTTAGGTTACAGTCTGTAGCTCTCTTACAAATAATGTGATAGAATCTGCACCACCAACATGCTGTTTGAGTGGGCCAACTGGTGCAATCTCTCACACTCACAGGACACAAGCAAGAAGCACAATAGAACCATTGAAGTATTAGTTGCCCAATTTTAGATCTCTTCAACATCTTGTTCTAATAAGATAAAGATAAGATTTTTTTTCAATTTTTATGGTACTTGTTTCTGTTCTTTTGTCCATAAATGATGAGTAGGTGAGGCAACTCGTGACTTATGAGCTTGTAGGCATGCACAGGGTGGTCACACATCAGAAGGTTTATTTGCTCATTTGCCATTATCTACATAAAACTATTTAAACTGATGAGGAATAGAGGAGCTGAAGAAGGTGGGGACTGTTATGCTCCCATTAAATTACTTGTTAAGCATATTTAAGGTTTAAGAACAAAGATAAACAGTAGCAATTTATTACCACCAATTGTGCCACTACAGTGGAACAGTATATCATCAGTATCAACATCAGTGCATGCATACAACAGTTATCATGTAAATATTCACTGATACCAGTGAGCCAAAACAGTCCACATCAGGTGAGTGCTATTATTACTCAAAATCTGAGCGTAATTATACATTTGTATACTTGAGATAACATAATATACAAAGAAATTTTTAAGTTTTTAATATACAAAATTTACTTTATTAATAATATTTTTAGGATGTTGCATTCTCCATTGCATTCTCTGTAGCTTTAGTGGAATTATATTTGAGTGACACACATATTTCTTATCAGAGGTTAAGGAGAAAGGCACAGTTTAGGGAAAATTATGTCTTTTCATTGAATTAAAGCAAAATAAATGCTGCTGCTTTTTGTGGTCTGTGCACAATTTGCGGCAAGTTTGTATGCTTACATTGTTACTGCATTTTTATACTGACTTAATTACTATGTGACATTGAAATATACATAATATAGTGCATTTATGTATATGTCATTGTAACATATTAGGTGTGTTGCTTTATCACTGATAGAATATTGAGTAAACATTGCATATTATCTATACTTGCTTCTAATTATTTTGATGTTGATACTGAGTATAAGACCAGTTATAAACTAGCCATTTCGGCACAAAGCTGAACATTACCCAGAAAAAGAAAAAGGATAGTTTTTGTGCATACAATAAAAAAATAATATTTTAAGATCAGTGAGTTCCATAAGATCTTGCAAATGATAAAAAAATTACAAGTAATTTTTCAAAAAAAAAAACAAAACAAATCTTTTGATCTATTATATAAATTATCCAGAATTGTTGAAGTTACATTTCTGTTTTTCAATGAAATGCATCCAAGTATATACAGAAGCGGCTATAAACGCATCAAAAAATATCACACGGTGTTGCATTTTTTGCTCTGGGCAAATGGAACATCAGTGATCTTCACGATTCTTCGCCCAAAAGATAACAACAAGGTTTTTTAATGCAGCGATAAAAAACCGCCCGTGCGAATGGGCGCTTAAATAACGTTTCAGTGAAATTTGATGTTTAAAGGTTTTAAGATGTGTAGGCTTTACATTTATTATAAGTAGTTTGCAGGTACTATCAGGTACACGTGAACTTTAACAAAGAAACGTTAGAGTGCGTCGACATCGGCTCCCCAATTCGATAGGTTTCGAACTTTGTGAGGCCCGCCCTCTGCCCGTCGTCTGGCGGACGTTCTGATCAACGACCGCAGACCGTCTGGCGACGCAATCGATTTCTAAAACAGATAGATAAACGAGTAACATTAAAATATGCCAAATTGTAGTGTGCTTTATACTGTTCTTCAAGATAGACTGTGATATACATTTGGGAACCAACTCAACTTTAAGTGTGGATTTTTAATAATGTTTTTACAGACAATTGTTTAACGTACGAGTAAATTTTCATGATTAATGTATAAGATGTCATGACCCGAAAGCAAGCGAATATACACATATGTAAACAATGTCCGTTCGCCTCCTGCCCGAGTGGCGGAGTCATCGGCCGCAGCTATTCCCGTCGGGCCGCGGGGAGCCCTGGATCTACCTCGCCTCACCGCACCTCACCTGTCACACTTCCACTCATTATAAAATTGTATTATATGCCGTGGCCAGACATTTGAATTGGTCATTGGTGTTGAGTATAACCATTTAATACTATAGCCGGCGAAATCGAATCGAATCAAGATAAAGTTCCCTTAATCCTGTTAAATCAATTCGACCTTTCGGCGGCAGGCGGAGCGCGGCGCTGCTGATGGAAGAATCGGGGCTGCACCTGGAGCACCCGGCGGCCGCCACCTTCCGCCAGCACGTCTTGGCCGGCGACTGGCTCAAGGCGGACCACGACCTCCGCGCGTTGCACGACCTGCTGCAGGACTCGCCGCACGTCGACCCCCACAACCTCGCCGTAACGCAATACCAATATCATGTTTTCATATTGCGTGCTCCTATGAAACACTGGCACATATCAAATTAAAAAAAAATAATGTGCGCGTCCACAGGAGATGAAGTTCGTGGTGTTGGAGCAGAAGTACCTGGAGCACCTGGAAAGCGGGCGCGTGCTGGACGCGCTGCACGTGCTGCGCAACGAGCTGACCCCGCTGCAGCACGACACGGCGCGCGTGCACCGCCTGTCAGCCCTGATGATGTGCGCCGACGCCGCCGAGCTGCAAACGCGCGCGCGCTGGCCCGGCGCGGGGCCGCTCTCGCGCTCCGCGGTGCTGGCGCGCGTGCAGGCCGTGCTACCGCCGGCGCTCATGATGGCGCCGGGCCGGCTGCGCGCGCTGCTGGCGCAGGCGGCGGCCCAGCAGNNTGGCCCGGCGCCGGGCCGCTCTCGCGCTCAGCGGTGCTGGCGCGCGTGCAGGCCGTGCTACCGCCGGCGCTCATGATGGCGCCGGGCCGGCTGCGCGCGTTGCTGGCGCAGGCGGCGGCCCAGCAGGCGGCGCGCTGCCGCTTCCACGCCGCGCCTCGCCCAGCGCCCCACGCCACGCACATCCCCTTCACCCTGCTGGCCGACCACCACTGCTCGCCCGACCACTTCCCCATACACCAGCTGCAGGTAGCCCGCGTCCGCCCTCTGCGCCCTCTACACCCTCCGCAGTCTCCACGTGCTACAATGATCCTCGTGTCCAGGTGCTGAACGAGCACTGCGACGAGGTGTGGTACTGCAAGTGGTCCCCCGACGGCTCAAAGCTGGCCTCGGGCTCCAAGGACAACACCGTCATGATATGGGACTTCGACCCCGTCGCCAAGCGTCTCACCTTCAGGTAACGCTTGTCAACGCTCTCGTCGACTCACTTCGCCGGCGGCCACGATTACCACTAAAGTATACTTTCTACTTGTTCGTAAACGTTTGCGTAACGCGTTGCGTCGCGGGCCGTTGCAGGAAATCGTTCGAGGGGCACTCGTTCGGCGTGTCGTTCCTGGCCTGGAGCCCCGACGGGCGCTACCTGCTCTCCGCCGGACACGAGGACTGCCCCGACATCTGGATCTGGAACATGGAGGTACCTCTCGGTCGCGATCGTGCGCGGACGCCGCATTTAAAGTTCCGTGTGAAGTGACACGCGTTCGGTTGCAGACGGAGCGGCTGCACGTGAAGATGTCGCACTCGACGGAGGACTCGCTGACGGCGGCGGCGTGGCACGCCTCCTCCGACAAGTTCGTGTGCGGCGGCGCGCGCGGACAGTTCTACCACTGCTCCGCGGACGGCGTGCTGCTCAACAGCTGGGACGGCGTGCGCGTCAACGCTCTCGCCTGCCGCAGCGACGGGCGCAGCGTGCTCGCCGCCGACACGCACCACCGCGTGCGTCAATACGACTTCACCGACCTCGCCGACCGCAACGTGTCAGTACTCCCCCACACCCCCACACTCCCACCCCGCACCGCCTCCGCCTCCGTCTCTGTACGAGTCTCTGGTGTGCGCAGGATCCAGGAGGAGCACGCGGTGATGGCGATGACGCTGAACGCGGCCGACACGCTGCTGCTGCTCAACGTGGCCAACCAGGGTGTGCACCTCTGGGACATACGTGAGTGCCACACCGCACCTAACGCATAACCTCACATATAAGACACACAACAAATTACTATACAACAAATTATGTGTGTACGTGTGCGGCAGGTGCGCGCGCGCTGGTGCGAC
>NW_013529697.1:135950-136196 GCF_000836235.2 Papilio xuthus | reverse complement strand
CGAGAAGCCGGAATAACTATTACTTGTAGAAAATAACAATGGAGTTTAATTAACTTAGCGAGCGTGTGTGTGCGTGTGTGTGTGTGCGAGCAGGTCTACATCTGGCACATAAACGGCGAGGAGCCCATCGCGGTGGTGTCGGGGCACACGCGCTGCGTCAACGCGGTCTCCTGGAACCCCGTGCACCATGACGTCATCGTCTCCGCCTCCGACGACTTCAGCCTGCGTCTGTGGGGCCCGCGCGAC
>NW_013529697.1:135133-135910 GCF_000836235.2 Papilio xuthus | reverse complement strand
CCCCCGCCACGCCCCACACGCCCCACACTCCCCACACGCCCCCCGCATGCAGGTGGGTTTCCTGAAATACTTTTGCGATACTAATACACAAATCGGACAAATAATCGCCTTTTTATTTGTTCACGAGCACTCGGTGCCCGGTACATTGCGCGTTCTGATAAACGAAGCTAAACTAACATTTACAACTATAGTTAAACCAGAAAATACTGCCATTTTGGTAGTTTTCTTTTATGAAAGGTTCGATTCGTATAATAAATAAAACGTACGTTAGCTTGATAAGATGGCAATATATATTGAATTCGTCGTATGCAACGTACAAAGCTCTCGGTATCGCTACTTTCTTGCGACATAAAGTTACAAAAGCGATTATATAAAAAGGTGCGACTGTATACTTGAGTTCATTGAGAGTGCAGTCCGTTGTGCAATAAGGGTGGACACATCGCCCGCCCACCTCTTGTTTGTTGCGCTCTAGATTTTTGTGAGGGCAAATATAAGCTGCCTTTCTTAAGCAACGTCCGATAGAAGAATGATTATTGTAAGAAATAGTTGTAGAATGTTATATTGCGAGATGCCGCGCGGGGGCGGGGGCGGGGGGTGTGTAGGTTAGATAGACTTAGGTTAGAATAGTGATGAGGGTTGATTAGGATATGTCGTATCGCGGACTTTAAGAGATTAAATAAAGCGTTAATTATGTACTGGGCAGTTAATAATCGATGTAACTTGGTGGAGCACGCTTTCGTCGTGTGGGGGCGCGACGCCCCGCCCCGCCCCGAGTCG
>NW_013529697.1:116768-135108 GCF_000836235.2 Papilio xuthus | reverse complement strand
CGCCGCCCCGCCCCGCCCCGCGTCGTGCCCCGCGGCACTTGCTGCGCGCTAGACATAGATTTGGGTTAAAATTAATTAAGTTTAGTGATCGGAAATAAGTTAGTCGGAGATAGGCTATATTTTTGTACCGGCCGTTGAATCTCGCACGGGCTTAAATTATTTAAAAGTTAAGACAGAACTGAATTGGCAGCCATTTAATCTTTGGAGATATGAGTGTAGTGCTGCGAGGGAAGGTCCCTGAAGTAGTAAATACCCGAAATCGACATCCGTCGTAATGTCAAATAACGTCAAGTCTAAATACAACAAGAATTTTGATTGTTTAGGTAAGAATCTGTGGCATCCTCTGTCCAGTTGTGTAGGACACGTGCGCACTCACATAAAGAGAATACATTGAAACATTATTTTTCTTTATTAAGAGCAGAGTGTTGCTGATTCGGTTTTTAGCTCGGAGAACAAACCACTGTGTAAAGTCCAAATATGTAAAAGGTTGTTTTCTTTGAGCGCTGAGGACAGAGGGCCGATGCGAGGAGGGGCGGGGCGAGGGGGTGAGTGGGGAGGGACACATCGATCCGATTGTTATAAATATAATTATTATATCAATAAATTTTCTATTGTAAACGAAGACATTTTTATTTGAACCTTTTTGCATACATGTTTTATAAATTTCTGATAATAACATATTCAAAGGTAACTTAAGTATGTTGCTTCATTGGAATTTGATCATTGAAAACAACATGATATTGAACATAATTTTAATAATACAACATATTAACCATGAAGATGTTCCCTAAAACATATATATATGTTTTAGGGAACATCTTCATGCAGCCAATGAGTGCACTTGTTGTGGAGCTCATTCAACATAAACAATCTTATCTTTTCTCTTTATAATATTAGTATAGATGAACTATGTTTACAACAACTTCAATGAGACTGATTTTTTAAACTTTTCTACATGAGGTAAGTCCTCAGGGAATGTGTGACCACAAGACACATTTTAACTATTATTGTTATACTGAAACTGAGACCTCTTCTCACATTTATCACATCACATGTGGAGTCTATAAAGTGTATGAGGAATTGTGGCTTATTCGCAGCGGAATAACTCAAATCTGTCCAGGTCTGCCCATTTCACTATAAGTTGGCCGTTCCTGACTTCTCCACCAGCTCGAGCAGGGTATGCAGGGAGGTGTCAAACAGTTCACAGCGGATGGGCATCTCAAGGGAGTAGAAAGGGTTTTTAAGTGCATAGTCTGAGTACAGCTCATAGATGCGCTTCAGCACCGCCTCCGCGCCCGCCATGCTCGGCTCCGTCACCACAATGAACTTCACACCTAACAACATTTAAAGACACTATTAGCAAATCAAACATACAAATAGAAAGTAACATATCGCTAATTTTTTACAATATGTAAATGTGTATATATAAAACATTTAAACACTCAACCTGTCAATGTCTGGAAGCAGGCCAGCTTGAATGTATCGGCATTGAGGAGCTCGATGCCGGAGGACTTGGGTACGGGGCTGAGCTGGCTGGCCAATGCAAACAGCGGATAGAACATGCTAGCCAGCACTATCTTCTCATTTGTTGTGGCTCTAGCGCGACCAAACTTCAAACTTAGAGGGTAATTCTCCTGGAATTCATGATAATATCTTTACAATGTATAAGCTCATGTTTATTACAATCTGAATTCTGGTTTAATTGCAACAGTCCTCTTTGCAGTTTAGCAATAATACCTTAGCTTCAATGAGATCAAAGACATCTCTGCCATCTTCGGTGGTGCGGCCGGCCACCGGTGATCCATTCACAGACAGCAGCATGTGTCCAACTGAAACATGTACATTTATATATTTTCTCTCTCAACAAAAATTCTATATTTTTATACTAATTTATTCTTATCCTAATGGTTGCTTGTGATTTTGTCAACATAGAATTGAAAAAATATTGTAAGTAACTCTCATAAAATGGTAACCACCTTCTTGTAAAAGTCATGTTAAAGAATTTTGGTACAGCCGTTGGGCAATTAGCCGTAACTATTGTCGTCAGACAAAAAAAATGTTATTCCTTATAAGTAATATCATGTGCACGAAATATTTTTCTTAATACCACATACAGACACTCAAACTTTATAATGTACATATATATGTAAATAGATAAATATCTTTGAAACATAAGAGCTTACAAAAATTTACGTAATTGGTGGCATAGAAATAGTAACATATTATTTACCATTTATTCCATCTCTTTGGCCGAAAACAACGACGATTTTCTTATTCTCATACTGTAGTTTTATATCCAGCGGATAGCCGAATGTTTTTTCCGTTTCTACTTTCGGTATGTTGTGATCATAGTTATAAATCAAACCGCCAGATTTGCTCACTATATAAACACCATATATAACCATTTTCGTGTTTTGCTTCTTTTAAGTCCTATTTAAATCCATTTATCGTCAACACAAATTGTAAACACTTTTAAAGAAATGTTGAACTTGACAGTGACATGTACACAGCAGATAATAAAGATGTACATCATAAGGCAAAGGACTTTTTATCATAGCGTCAACAAATACCATCACGAAAAAAGTAATTCATATTTATATGTTTTGTTCGAAGTAGTTAGTGCAGATCAAGTGCGAACTAGTGTCCGGTAAATTACTGATACCTTGACCAAAACAATAACGATTTGCCCAACTTATAACTTACCTTTACGTAAAGATTCTTAGTTCTGGCGCTAGAGGGCATCAATATTTGTTAAAAGTACGGTTCTTCCAAGGAGATTCAAATATAAAATGTAGTTATAGAGAGGACATTACCAACATTTCCTTGTAACAATTGCAGCATATCGTCCGTAGCACCATTTTTCACAGGATAGCCAAAAGCATGGCACAAAATAATGAACATTTTCTAATCGGATTAATGTTGACTAGGGATTGGATTGAAATAAGAAAGAATTCGCCTCAAGAAATTGAGCTATAATGGTAGAAGACAAAGCTCGGTGTCATAAACGATTTTTTTCCTTCGTTGTAAACTTTTCCTGTACGCTACATCTGTTAATAGAAACTGTATGTAAACATTGGGATAATAAAGCAGTTATTTATAGATGAAAGTTCCACGCATGTCTACGACTGATTTGAAACAAGTAGGTGTGCGTTTGATTCATGAGCTGAAAATGTTTAGCGTTTGTTATTGCGAGGGAATGTTGTTACGAGTGATGACGGAGCAGATGTACTGTTGCCTCCGCCACGCCGCGCCGCGCAGTTGACGACGTCAGCTGTTCAGTCGGCTGTTGCGGTGTGTTGTGCGGTGTCGGCTGAGGTGGGCGGCTGCTAAATGAAGATGTTTTAGTTAGATTAACCAATGTATTAAAAGCGTCAATTATAAACAGTGATCAGTTTACGACAGCGCAGTTAAAAGCATGTATGATCTAACTACTGGTGGGTTTTAATTGTTTTTAAGAATAGTTAGTCTCTTGGGCATTTATGTTGATATTTCAGACATCGATTCGTCATCAGATCTTAGTTAGCAGCCAGTCCAGAGCAGAACCAGTCAGAATAATTTGATATTTTCTTATTTAAATTTAATCATTGCCTGCTATCTAAGTACAAAACAGTTCAGCAAAAACAATAACTTTTTCGTTCGGACACTGTATATGAATTTTTGTGCAATTTATTTATAAATATGCCACTCCTCTGGTTATACAAAATAAATAAAGCCGTGAATGTGGTGGCGCGGTGACGGGCGCTCTAGCAGCCTACATAAATCTTATTTCCACTGAGTTTCTAGCTGCGCGCCGCCTTTACTATTGAATCGCCAATGGCTTGTATGTAGAGAGAGTCGCTATTACTACTGGCGGCGACTGCTATACAAACCAAGAGTCGCGCGAGGTCGCAGTCGCACTGCTGGCTGCGAAGTGCAAATAGGAAGTGAGGCTGCAACGCTGGATTTCCCCGTGCGAATTCACGTATGAGGTGAGCGGTGACCGGCGAATAATACTTTACGTATGGCGTATTGCACTGAGTCTATCCTGTTTACTATAGAATTTAGATGCATATGCAATATTCCTGTAGCTTTAAGCGTAAGATTAAACAATTACTTTAGTATTTCTAGTGAACGAGAAACAGCCCAAAGAAGTAGGAAGATTGTTAATGTTCTAGACTACCACAATGGAATTAGTACAAAGCCACGTAACATGAAAACAAACTTATAAATATTTCTTGATTCTTCATTGTAGGAGATACTTTTTTGTTTTATATAATTTCTTTATCTTAAGCACTTACTATAATATATGTACCAACAAAGACAGATACGTTTATATCTTAACTATACTCTGCCGATAAACCTGAGTCATGTTTTTGCAACTTTTATAAATATTCAAAAGAAAACATATTTTTTGAATATTTTTGTCTATAACGGAGCCGGATAGACAGACAGACATCAGTTACACTAATTCACAATACCAATACTTTTATATCAGGGTTCAGGGTCACTTTTTTAATTATTTTTTTATTGTTAAATATATTTGAAACAATGGTGAACTTCAATGTGACATCGTTTACTTTATTAATGTTAATATCCTAATAGAATTTCTCGTTCTTTGAATCTAAAAGAGTTGTAGATCTAAAACGTAAGGACCCCAATCGCTTGGCCGCCAGTTTCCTGGATACTATCGTCGCAATCGCACATTCTCCCTTACGAGTATACTTTGGTTAATCTAGAGCCATAATGGGATTTGCAGCCGGCTCGGGGTGCGTTGCTCATTAGCGACTTTCGCACGATAACGCAATCAGTGGGCGAGAAGCCGTGCGAGGCGACTGATGCGACTGGGGCGAGGACACAGCGAGCGCGCGGCACGGCCAGCGATATACTTAGACGCGGTGTAACCGAGCGCGTGGCGAGCGCGCAGCTTCTCGGAAAGCGTTTTCCTCGTCAGAGCGCGGCGCGGTGACGAATCTCGACGTCATCTGTGACGCGGCGCTCGCGATAAAAAGCAGGTGGGGGCGCCGACGCCGGCCCTAGTGAAGCCGCAGCCGCGAGAGCCGCACTGCGCCCCGGCGCCGCATTTGCAGCACTCGCAGCACCCGGCGCAACACTGGCACCCAGCCATGCCTTTATGGAGCCCGCGCCCTGCGCCTCTTCCTCCTCCGACGAGTCCGGCTCCGACTCGGGGGATGACACCGTGCCCGCCGGTAAACTCCTGTGCTTTCTAAAGTTTCAATAGTGATACGTCTTTAACTGTACGAAAACGAGTGCTTTCATTCAGGATCAGTGTGATTATAAGATTTAAAACAATGTGCAATTTGTTCAGTTTAGCTGTTGAATATCAACTGCTCCCAGTAATTTTGTGGGCGGTGCCGTGTGTTTGTTGTGTAAGGCTTCGTGTTGTCAGGATGCGGCGTGTGCAGCAAAGCCTCCACTCGCCGGATGGTGGCACAAACAATCTCCAACGTAAATGCAAAATGCAGGCTTCGCGGCCACAGCCAACTGCACAATGTCACATAACTACGAACAGGTTATTTACAATTTTCCAACGGTTTTGGAATAAAATAAAGCATTATTAGTTTTTATTTTAAAGTTTGAAGTTGCCAACCGCGCGCACATTTATTCATTGAAAAATTTCATGCAATCATGTAACCAATAATAAAACAATACCAATTGATGATGAAAACATATGAGTTAGTTTCATTTAGTTCTTTAGAGATGTGTAAATATTTAAGTATATTTAAGTCAATTTAAGACGTTTTAATACACAAAATGACAGCATATACAGCGCAGCGCTCCTGTGCTTTACTCAGGTTATAAAATGTTTTGTCATCAAACTTCAGCAATATTCTAATGATTAATAATATATTAGGTATTTAACAATTAAATGTAAGTGTATTTTATTATATATTTCCATATTTATGCAACAGGTGCATTGTTTTATTTTTATGAAAGCTTTGTGCGACTGGTGTCGCAGGAGCGCCGCGCCGGCACTTTAGGCCTACCGTGCCGTTTACTGACCAAATCCTATGTTTTCTAATAATCACATACTTTTTGAAAAGTTTTATGAATAGTTCAGTATACAATTATGTATTATATTTTTAATTTTATTAAAAGGGAGAAACATAAAACTAAATTATTCTTAGTAATTATGTATTTAGCAAGCGCAAGAAGAGTGTGTGTATGTGTGTAAGTTCTCAGTTCTCTCTCAACTCCAGCTATCTGACAAAATATAATTTCATTGCCAACCAATATTTCATTGTTTAACTTATGGCATCGTTACAAGCCAACATGTAGGATGAAGTGTATTCATAGTTCCCACTTTTTACAGTTACTACTTTTCCAAGTAATCAGATTGTTAGTAAATAGTATTGAGTAGTATTGTGAAAAAAAAAACCCAAATGTGTGTAATGCACTCAGACCCGAGCACGTGGCAGAGACGCGACGTGGTGCGCTGCGTGCGCTGGGCGGCGCGCACGTTCAAGGTGCGGGCGCCGCGCCGTCGTCTGCTGCCGCGCACAGGCCGGCAGCTGCTCGCACTCGACGACGCCGCCTGGCTGCAGGTATGTCTATGTCCACCGAGGCTGTGCACCGACTCTTTGATCGAATCCCGATGAAAATTGTTCAAATTCACTTGCTATAAAATATCTGTAATCTTTCAAACTTTATGCATAAAACATCAACATACGAGGTACAAAAGTGCCAAAGAATTCCTTTTAAATCGTCATTTGTGAATCATATTTGTTTTTTTGGTGAAAATATAATATAACTACATTACGACGTGATGCGTTGATATTCTGATTGGATGACAAGAACGTTGGTATACTATAATATGTTTTAGTGCATTTTTTTATAATATTTCGTTCAATTAATGTAAGTTTCAACCGTTATAGAACAAACATAGATAAAACTCAACCTGCGTGAATTATATTTATGAAAAATATATTAAGTGTGGGACCAATTAAGTGCGACTGCATAGTGTGTATTGCCCCGCATACGAACATTACAAGGAAAGCCCCACGTCGAGTGTCGCGAGGTTACCCAACTATCGGATTGTGTAATGACCTTACTGTCGATTATACTTACTTTAATTTGTGATTAAATAGCAAATCATAACAATACCAAACATACATAAATGTGTTATAATCATGGGTTGCACACCGACCTGTGATGTAAGATAGACAATGATAAGTTAGCGTCCGCACTACCTTGTCAGTACTTTTTAGAAGTCTGATGTCAAAGTGGGATTGTTTGTGTAACTAAGAAGTTGTAAGTAGATAGTAGTAAATGTAATATGTGTAGGTGTGCGAGGGATGCTCGGCATCGGCACGCATCTTCAGCGCGTATGTTGCGCACGCGCACGCCAGCGCCACCGGCCGCCCGCCGCCCGCGCCGCTGCCCGAACACCAGGCAGCCGCCGCACCCTCCTCACACCAGCAGCCCTGCAACAACGCTTCTCTACCAGGTCAGAATGAAACGAACTTTATTGTCTCTCTCATCAATGACATACATTATGTATTAAAAAGACAAAGCCATCTATCGACTCCCAGAGGCGACCGAAAAACTTTTTGCGCGCCAAATCCCGTGAATGAAGCTTGTAGCGGCGTCGAGGACGCTGAGTCACCTCCCCCGCGATCACCGCGCTCCCCGCGCTCACCGCGCGCCATTCATCTCGCGCTATGAAGTTGATTCAACACATTTCTCGGAATACAAAGCGGTCGCCGGCGCCGCCTCACGATCGGCTGCGGTACACTTTACTATTACTGGTCACTTCAACTTTTCTCTACTGTAACATTACAACAGTTCTCTGACTAATTCACTGACTTACTGTGAGTTTCGCCCGCAGTAGCACTTACTTGTATTAACACATAGTGTTGTCTCCGTTAGAGATGGCAATACGTGTCTATACCCACTATTATAAACCCAATAAATCTGTAGTGTAACTTTTCGGTAACTACGAATGACAATCTATTTCAACAGCTGGCAACGACAATCACCAAAAATAATATTATAGCATCTAGTAAGTAATTAAACATAATAAACAACAATATAATCTTTAGTATTTTTACGTTATTTAAAAGAATAATTAAAGCTGAAGCTAATAATGAAGCTAACTTCTCATGACATTGTATGTACTCGTATATTTACAACTATATGTATGAATAATATTCATGCAATGAAACAATATTCACAAACAAACTGATTCGTTAATAACATTTATCTTGTGTATTGATTTTCATTATTCCTTTATCGGGAGAATTATCAAAGAATAGGGTCAGCGCGGCGAGTGTGACGGAGAAATGCTTTTAATTCACCAAACGACAAAATTATGCTGTCAACGTGGGGCGCCCGAAAGATATACTCGTAACGTCTAAAGCGGGACATTAAATAGATAATTCCTGAAATTATCTGATGTTATTGAGAAAAATAAGCGCACGTGTTAAATATTAGCTTCAGTACTTATTAATTTTCGATGATTAAGAAAGTTATGCTGGTACTTACAACTACTAATACGAGTAGCACATGATTTGTTAAGTTTGTTTTTCTATATTTGCTGAATTACTGTCATCCATATTCAACTTTCAACGATTTTATATATTCAACGGATTCGCGCATCGTCACACGAGCGACGAATTGAGGACATACATTGACAAAATATATATACTTTCCAACCAAACATTTCATACTTAATGCTTAAAGATTTTGCTTACTTAGCTTTCAAATCAAAAAGATTCTTGTATAAGATGATTCATATAAAGATCCTACGATAGAATTCTTTATAATAGGATATATTTTGTAATAGAAATGTGTCCAGCAAGTTTTAGCCCCCTGCCGGCGAGCGGTCGGACCGCAAGGACTGTTACAGTGTACGGAGGGAGTTCGGGCTGGACTACAGTCAGACGCTTTAGATTTAGCCGCGGTACGCTACAGACCATTACGCCTGGGACATAGAGCGCTGGGCTGAGATGACGAATTTCTCTCGCCTCGCCTCCTCCACATTCCTCATCTACGCATGCATGCGCAATGGACACATATAGAGACATTTCTATGTGTGGCAAATATCACGAAATATGCGGCACAAGTCGGTGCCGGCGACAGGCGCCACAGTTCGGCCGTCGATTGCGGAATTTCGTTACTCACGATTTTTGAGTCATCTCATATGATGAGAGCAGGCCAGCCGCCGGCGCTTCACCTGCTGCCAGAGCTTGCTGCTGATTCACCGCAACAAAAACACCACATGCCTTTTAGCCATTCATCAATTTAATAATATAAAAAATTGGCCAATTTTCTGACACATCCAGTACAGTCATATAATCTTGGCCACAACATGAATTCGTTGCGGGAGACGTTTATAAGGGACATTTTTTATGAAATACTGATGACTTTAGTTGGACTGCTCTAATCCTCCTTCTTCGAAATGTGCCGTTGTTAATCCCCGTTACGTACGACGATATTTCTGTGCCATTATTACAATGGTATTTGAAAAAGCGCTCGTTAGAACGGGTAACTGGCGAAGTGCGTCATTCAAGTACAAGCCAGTCTGTTCATCTTACGTTATCGCCAAGGGCTAAATAAATTATCATCACAAAACCCTCGAGCGCTAGCGACGCGCAGTCTGACGTCAAAACAGCCTTATCAGAGTGAGTGGACGTTATTTTTTTGGTGATATTATTTGCATAGATTTATGAATTAAGTAGAATCATATGTACATATATAATCCGAGCCAGGTGGCGTCCCGGTACGCGTCGCGCATATATAAACAAGTATATAAGATATAGTTCATAGAATCGATAACCGATAGTAAATTTACATCAGTTATCAGTTTCTGAGGAGCGCGCTTTGCGGCCGCTCTATGCCCGCGGCCTCTATACAGGGCATACACGAGGCTGCACAAAGGTAGGTAACAGTTATAAATAGACTTTTGTTTTAGTTACTAGCCCGTGTAATGACTTAGGTACGTATATGAATCCATGGAATTGGGTATATGCGGGAGAGAGGCATCGGCGAGCTGGACGGCCGCGGCGCTGCAGGCCCAGTTCCGTCGCGCACACTATTATACTTAGTTATCAGTGTAATCACAAATGGGCAGATAAAGTATTCACCAGAAATGAGATACGCGGTCGTGGAGCGGAACATACTGATAGATAATACAACATCTATCTATAGTATAATGAATGAATGACATGATAACATATTACATATGAATTCATTCAATTTGTGATAAAATCTATCTTATGCGATTTAATTTGATTAGATACAACACGAACACGAAAAAACAAAACCATCAAAATGTAGAACGATTTCTAAGAGCTATAATGGTAAAAATAATGCGGCCCACAGACGCCTCACCGAATTGTGAGATTAAGAAACTACGTAAAATGTTAGTTCTTTTTCTATACCAAGGTACGTGTGTGGGTACAGCGCTGTTGCTTCTAGCACTGCCCTACGTTCTGCCCGGCGTTACCCTGATACTCTTCCCTTCGTAGACACACGCCAATGACGCACGATGACCGCACGGAGGTTCCTTTTTTGGTATTCCAAAAAATCCCTTTAAAGAAGAACACGGATTACGTAACCTAATATAAGAACATAAACGTAAAACGTCACAAATTTACCATAACCTTTACTTGGGGTTCTCAAGGCGTAGCTCACAAGGCGAGAAAATATCCTCATCGACAACATTTGTTTTAAATTTGTACAGCGTCCTGTCCGCGGTAAAGTACAACTTACAAATTTTGTCAATGACGTTATGAAAACGCATACCGCAAATATTCGTGATAGACACTCTGGACACAAAATTGAATTGGGACAAAAATAATAATTGTGAGTACGTAATGATGAAATACGTCACAGATTTGTTGGGTATCCTATAGAAATTCCTATATCCCCTATAGAAATAAAATTCGGAAAGGAGAGCGCGGCTTCCGGCTGCGTTTAGGTTAGGTGAGTTCCGGCTCGAGCCGCGCCGAGCCGCGCCGAGCCAGCGAGGGAGATTGTGACTAACATTGTCTTGCAACATCTTAACAACTCGCTGACGGAAGTGAATCACTACGAGTACACTACACTAGGAAGCGTGACTCATAGTTCCGTATCGATGGGGCCTTGAGGTTATCATTGTTTCAGCTCGCGAATCTGTAACAACAGATGTATGCCGCGAGCCGTTTTGTGACTCACCTCACCTCCACTGCCGCTGCCTGGCCGTGAGGTATATACCTAAATGTAAATGTCTAATATAAAATAATGAAAAAAAACATTAAAACAGACATTTTCTTTTTATAAAAATCTAAATGTAGTCGTGAGATTTAAATTAATAGACGATTTCTTGATTTACATTGTGCTTTAATATTATTTACTTTAGCTTTAATAATACATTGGCTGAAAACCCCAAAATTTGTTTTGGGGTTTTCAGCCACTTTTCTTTCTTCACTTTTCGCTGTTGGGCCTAAATCAAAAATACAAAAATTCCTTCCTTAGCTTTTTAGGTAATATTCTGTTGCCTTGACTTTTCCTTGCGAATAACAACAAAAGTATTATACATAATAGCTATTTCGTGGAAATGTTTATTTGATTTAAAGCGGCAGATATGTCGGCAACTTTTTCTGCAAAACCGCAAAATAACTTTGGAGTTTCCTGTTACTCGAGTCGTTAAATTACAATGCTGTGGTCGGGCGGCCTCAACTATGGTAGCGCCTCGCGATTGGCCGCCGCGCGCCACTCCCACGCCCGGGGCGGCCGTGCCACTCGCGAGTTCGGCCCTGGCCTAAGTGGGAAATGCACTATACACCACCTTACCTAACATAGTCCTTATATTCGATGTTCCAACCGTCCTTGACACGTTTCCCGAGGTTTCGGAGCCCGTAGCGTACGGAGGCGAGGGGCTGCGGTACGAGGTCGCCTGCCTCACCTGACCACTCCTATTGACTGACCATTTCGGCAGCAGCGGCTGTGAAATAGTCGGCCGGTGTCAGGAGTGCTCTGCCACGCCGGCGCCCAGCCGTTTTATTAACCTTCTCACCACCACACTCAATTTAACTAACGACATACTTTTATTTAGTACGAATAGGAATAAAGTGAACGTGGGATAGCTGAGTACCGCTACACAACTACGCCTATGCTACTATTGTGCTTATTACAGTTTTATTCCTCTACATTATCTGTTCTCATTTTTGGGCTGTGATAAATATAAAATTACGCAATTTCAAATATAATTGATGTCACTTTATAACAAAGTGACAGCAAAGATCAACATGAACACCCTCAATTGTATCCGACCGCCGACGCCGCCGCCGGGCGCCGCCGCGGGGCTGAAGATGCGGCGGACATAAAGAACGATTGCCCTCGGGACCTCGCCCCTCGACCCCTACCCCGCCACCTCTCGCAAAATATTGCTTTCTAGGCCCCTATCACTGGAACTCGTCTCGCGATCGAATTAATAATTTTTTTTATGAAGTTTAATACCTACACTTATTTATTTCGTGATTACTAAATTAATTAGTGTTGGCTATTGACAGTCACCTATTTCTGTGAGCGAGGATATGAGCACTTGGACAATGCTTGAGACCTTTGTCTGAGCCGCTACGATATTTTCTTCGTAGCAAATCTTTGATAACCATAAATAATAGATTTTTATAGTGAAATGTAACAAATACTTATCGTTCTTTTTATTAACTATTTTATGATGTGTTTCATTTTCTTCACCTGATGTAAATTTGTTACCCGATTAATTTACCCTTGAATTTTGTGTAATATCTGAACATTAAAAACAGAAACAGTATTTTTGAACATTTCAAAGAGATTTTTGAACAGTGAAAAGCGTTTTGTTGTTTACTACAAAGCCTTTCAATGGTAGGGTGGTCGCAGCGGGTGTGCGGGGGTGCATTAGCAAGTCAATGCGGGCCGCGCACCGAGCCCCGGCTTACCGGCGAAAAGCTCCCAGAATACAATTAAACCTCACGCAGGCCTCTTCGTAAGTCAATGCGACGTGTCATGTGCGCGCGGGGCGACCACATAACCCCCGTCATCCAGGCCCGAGACCCCAACATTGACACCATTGTCTGATGACGGGAGTCGAAAGTATAGCGAGAGAAATATTGACTGTTGCAATCACTGTTACCATATAACAGCGGTTATTTTTATTATTAAGCTGTACCGGTGTTACCTTCATATTGAGAAACTGTGAACACTTACAACATTTATAAAATGGATCTCACATACGACGGGAATATACATATTATTCTGGAGGCGACGGAGTGCATCTATTTTTTTTAACTTAATATGTTATTTTCGTTAACTAAAACTTAGAACCGGTTACAGTCTTTATTAATAAGAGTGGGCTCGAAAATTAATATTCAGGAAGTGACCTATATGAGTGTTTGAGAGGAATTACATTAATTACATACGTATATATAATTAATGTAATTCCTCTCAAACAGCGGCATGTTTAAGTTCATACATGAAGCCCTAACCGACAACATGAGCCGCGGTCGCAGTACGGGACAGGTCCTAGACACACGTATACAGCGGGCACGTGTCCCCTCCGCGCCGCACCGAGCCGCTCCGAGCCGCGCCAGCCTGGGAACCGCCGCGCTTTCACATTCCCCACTGAGTCACTCGGAATGCTGCCCGAGCAGCAAGCACATTTTATTTTTATTTAATAAGGCAATTTTCGCTTCGCGTAACTAATTACATAACATGTATTTATATAATTTATATAATAACAAGGAATTCTTAATCTATAATCTTAAATTTATTAAAACATTGGGGGCCTCGCACGGTTCGGTTCATATCAAGTAATATTTCTTGTAACAATTTCAATTCCCTCTAGATTTTTACTGGATCATAGATCGCTCGGAGCCATAGGTTTCTACAAAGGTCGAATAAGAAATCGAACCCACGACCATGTGGTCGTACGTTCATACTCTAAGCCACTAGACTGTTGGCGCTGCAAAAGTGGTGATTGCCACCAGCTACGGTAGCACTTTGCATCACTGACGCGACTCTATCATTTCCCTTTCCTTATTAACAGGTGTCATCTTCTGCGTACATACTTTGATGATATGTGTAAAGCTTAACATTGTATTGTTCCCAAAGCTTATACGATTTTTAATGTAATAATTGGGTGAATTTGTGATACAAAACTCGGAGAGCCGCGTCCTCCATTATTGATCTTAGCAAGCTCGTACTTATTAAAAACTCAAAACATGGACATTTTCATGGTCCATTTTACTTAGTTATTTTAGTTTAATATTCGATGCTTTATCTTGTATACGCTCGGGACATACTTTATCTTTAAATTAACGGTTGCTACAAATTTTTCTAACAGTAGATATTTGATCGTAGAGTGGCCAGCACTGACGAGATTTGGCGGAGCCCCACGCAGAGGCGGGGCGGGGCCTGCCTCGGCCGCCGCCTCCCGCCTCCATCCCCGCATCTGTCCCCGCCGCCGCCCCCCCGCCGCCGCCACGTCACACAATACACTTTAAGCTACGCGATAAACTTGAAATACAGAAGATAGCGAAAGATAGTATCGCGATCATATAACATTCACACGCTTCACAAACTTTCACTACGCTATCTTATAACTGTACCAATGTGAACTAAACAGACACGAAAAAACATTTTCTGATATAAAAGTGGGCAATGTTGTCTTACAGATGCATAAGTAAATTACATATGTAGGTACTAGTACGAACAACTCATTTTAGCTTCCTGTCCTCAGCGGCTTTTTCACTCACTAGTCTCGTCGGTTATTAATTTTTCTAGATTGTTATTACAAGTCGATATTTAGGTACATTTATGATAAAATAATCCGCGATGTTTGTTTACGTGACTGAAGCGCTGATATCGGAAGCGCTACATAATTATATACTTGGAATCGCGATCATAAATAATATATGTAATCGCATTCATCATCACTAAACAGAGATAGTTGTCGCGCGAACGCGATTATGCGAGATAGCGGTGTCGCTACGCCGCTCACGCGCCCGCTCACGCGCCCTCAGCCGCGCGCCCTCGCCTTATCCCGCGCCCTCGCCCGCGCCCGCGCCCCAACAGCCTAGCACAAATAAATACGACAAGCGCCATCGTATCGTTATCGTCAATTATGACAAACTCCATCCGCGCGGAAAAAATTTAGTAGTCCATCTTCCAGACTATGTTCTACATCTATGCCAAATTTCAGTGAGATCCATGCAGTTATCTCCATAACTAATAAAAATCATCCATCAACGTCATATCACTACAAAACAAACACCTTCACGCCGCGGCCGTCCCGCAACTCCCGCGAGGGATGTCGCGCGATCTTCCTGGCCACACTCGTGGTCATTTCCTGGTACTAGCTTTGTGTGATCTAATCACGACTGACTACGTGAGATAATAAATTTTTGCAATAAATACTTCCTATGTTTAAAAAAAAGTTAATTATGTTTTAAATTGTCTATTATCATTGTTCACCTTGGTAAGATAAGTTGATAGATAATGTGTTGATTACAAACATTGGCGCGACGCGACCGACACCTTCACTTACATATTATTTAAATAGCTAATTGCAATATAGAGGTTTTCACGCATTATTGAACTCTTCATCTTCATCAACAGTACTACTCTGCCTCACTGTTCTGTTCTTGTGTACATAAATATGACAGAAATATTCAATTCAATGCTGCTTTCTTGTTCTCAGTCAGTGCTGCATCTCGGTGTCGGCATGTCCTCTAACGAAACTATCATAGTATTACAATGTATGTTGCCCCCTTCCATCCGTGGAATCATTAGATTAAATCAAATCACCAAATAAATACTTCTAAGCGATATAAACGCGCGACCCATGCCTGCGCCCCGTGCTGTATGCGGCGTGGGGGCGCGGCGGGGGCGCGGCGGGGTGCCATGCCATGCATTATGCAACACTCACCAAACACAAATGTAATCTCAACTCATACGGTTTTAGCATTTAATCAGCTGATACAACACTGACAAGGTTTTCGTACTTCCTATTCGAGTATTATTATGGGAATAGAGTATAATAAGGACCAGTTAGTGGACGTAAGACATAACATTTCTATTTTGTTTATAATATCGGATTACTATCTAATAAGATTACTCCGCATAGAAATATTTGGAATCAGCGGTCGCTGACAGGTCCACTATAACACTTTCGAACGCCTGAACTCTAAATTAAGTCATTTTTCTCCTCCTTGTCTCCGGTCGCCTCTCAGATCATATCACAGATGAGTGTATCAAGAAATCAAATAACTGATACTGTTTCGCAACCCCCCGCAGCTTCCCTCCGGTCGCTAAGCTCCAAAAGATCCATAGGGATCACACAGAGCTTTCTATAGCGAGAATCTACAGGATTCTCGACTAAAATTGATTTACTTGTGACACGGTGCGGTGCGGTGCGGTGCGGTGAGATGCGGTGAGGTGCAGTGAAGTGCGGTATGTTTTGACTAGTTATTGTTCAAAACAATCCTTGCTTATAACCGAACTGGCACCGGCACACAACTGTTAGTCAAGTCTAAAGTGTAAATGTTTTGTTCGCAAGACTAAAAAAATAAAAAGCACGGATAGATTTTCTTAACAAAATTACATAGCTAGAAATATTTTACGATTCCTTTATCATTTGAGACAATCAAATGAACGTGCTATACATCTTACAGCAGCGCGACTCTACAGAGTGCGCGAGGGCGGGCCGGGGCGCCGCCCTGCCCCCGCCCTCTTCGATGGCAGCCGGCACTCTCTGGCTTCCGGTGCCACGTCCGGACGTTTTGTACTCGGGCTCAATTTTGTTATACATTGTCGGATTTGAGTAATTATTAAAAGATACTACTTAGTGGTAGCATAAGTGCGTAGTGTCGTGAAACAAAATCAATGAGTGTAGTGTAAAAAATGCGGCGTTACGAGTGTGCTGCGTGCAGCGCGGTGCCGTGCACAAGGCCATGCTTTGGCTGAGCGCGGACCGCCGGCTGCAGCTGGTGCCGCGCCTCTGTCCGGGTGCGTGCCTCTGCCGTATTCCATCGGCAGTCTTCGACTAGTCATGTGCATAATTTTAAATACCTACTAATTTTAAATATGCATAAAATAAGCATGTACTTTGTAAGTATTTTTTTAATTCTCCGCGAAAGAAGCCGGGAGCAAGTTCGAAGTTGACAAAGTCACTGATCTCAAGCGCCTCAAATATTTTAGCAGCAATATTTATGTCGTACATAGCACGAATGACACAATACGAACGTGGCGGCAACAGTTTCTTATAGTTCGCACACATCTCACTTGACTCTTATTTATCACCGTTATAATTCGCAGAGCCGTACGCGTCGCTGAGCGGGTGCTCGCGGGGCGGTGCGGGCGCGTCGGGCGGGGGGGGCGGTCAGGTGCAGCTGTGGCAGTTCCTGCTGGAAGAGCTGGCAGCCGGCGCGCCCGGTATCTGCTGGGAGGTAGCTAATAGCTCTATTATATTGATTAAATCATCACTTTATTGCAACTAACCATCCCGCTACAAAGGATAAAGGAATTACTTCTTTATAAGTGGAAGAGATCTGGATAACATACTTAGTCTGAACAGTTTTGCATTTCCTTTGTGTGTATTACTTAGTGCCACGCTCAGTCATTTAATGTTTACAGTCGCTTAGTGTAAAGTTCTCGTACTAACCACTTTGTAATCAGTGTACACAAAAATACATAGCATCATAGCATGCTTCATTTGACAAAATTACTTTTGCGATTATTCGTTCAATAAGTATTGTGTGTGGTGTGTGAGGGCGCTCCGGGTGAGGGCGAGTTCCGACTGGCCGACCCGGACGAGGTGGCGCGCCGCTGGGGCCGGCGCAAGCAGAAACCCAATATGAACTACGACAAGTTGTCCCGCGCCCTGCGCTACTATTACGACAAGAACATCATGACCAAGGTAACTGACTCCTGGCCCGTGCAATACAGAGCGCGTAGTGCAGTCTGCAACCTGCAGTCTGCAGTCTGCAGCACTACTTCACCTCAAATTGTTTATTTTTCGGTATTGGTACACGCCAAGTACTGTTCACTACAATACTCTTGACGGCATTGATATTTTTTTCATTAATTAACATCAATCTAGTATCCTTACGGAATAAATATGTACATATTTTGTGCTAAGCGGTATACGTATACGTATTTTAGTTTCGAGAAGGTAAGGTAACTAAGGATTAACTGGTCTGTAATCCATGCGCTATAATTTCAGTAGTTTTAATTTGTTCCTAAATGGGATATTTTGTCGCATCTAGGTCCATGGCAAGAGGTATGCGTACCGTTTCTGCTGGGCGGGACTGGCGGCGGCGTGCCAGGCGCAAGCGGGCGACACATCGCCCTACTGGCGCTGCCCGCCCCCGCACCAGCCCGA
>NW_013529697.1:73477-116730 GCF_000836235.2 Papilio xuthus | reverse complement strand
AGCCCGACTGGCCCCCGCCGGCGCCTCCACCGCCCCCGCCCGACTGCCACTGAACTCCTCACTTAAAACAGGCCTTGAAACCACCCTACACTATGACATTGATCAAAGACCAAATGCGTTTCAGTCCTAACGAACAAAATTTATACCGTATAATAATTATTCACCCCAAGAAAAAAATGAAAATACACAATGTAACGAGCTATACTTGTCGTCGCCCTCGCACCGAGTGGCGGCCAGCCGAGCCGGGGAAGCCGCGCGAGCGGACGAGCGGACGAGCGGCCGCGGTAAATACGTGCATATGTACTCGTATATACGTACGTGGGATGCTAGCTGTTACCTTAACAGAGCAGAAGTAAAAAACAAATAAAAAAACTAATGCAGATCGGATTCTCTGAAGTGTATAGTTATAATACAATGTAATTAATAAAATGTGTTATTATAATAGTTTGTGATTATAAGATTGTGCTTAGTTATTGTTAACTTAAGATAGAATACAAACTAAGTTGTTATGAATTTCCTATTAATTTTATATTGACATTTGACTGTGTTATTTTAATTAATATATAGAAGAAAGTTGTTTTATCACATTGGGATTATAAATAACTCAATGACAAACTGACTTAGTTTAAACGTAATATGTAATTGTAACAATGAATAACGGGTTTGTTATTTGTCGCTTTATTTGTTAAATTCTTATTGTTTATTTTTTGTTTTATTGTAATAATTGTTATATATTAAGGGTGAGCCAGCGAGCGGCGGCGCAGCCCTCACGAGCTTCGTGTCTTCTAAAGTTGATAGTGCCATTCTATATTTCTAATTTCCTTTAAAGTCATATAATATATAGATCAGGTGAGATGGTGTTGTGTTCTCCTCGCATATCACTATTTAGTTAATAATTTGCAGCAGAATCGAGCGAGAAGGAAGCGCCCGACATCCGGTGCCAGGCCGGCGCCGCGCCGCGCCGATACACGTGTTACGATAAGTGAACTATTTATGTTCATATTATTTTCTCACTTGTTTGTTTCGGTTGTTTTGAATTGTACCTAAGTATAGAATGTTTGTTTGATTAGTGGTTGGTTGACAGTGACACGCAGGTTGGGACTTTGTGCCCGATAACGGAGTCACTAACAACGGCCATACGCGAACTGAAGATTTCAGTCGCTTCTAAAATACCAACGCACCGCCACGCGCGCTTTGAGGTATCCTTTCGGTTCAGATTGTACAATATTGTCCGTGTATGGCCGCACTTTGGATGAGCTGTCTAGTGTTAAGTCCAAGATGTATAAAATAAAGTTCCTCCATGATGTCTACTGACTTTTATTTATTTTAAATAAACAACTGGGTATCAGTAACCTTTTTTTTTTTAGAGGGGAATGCTTTAGGCATACTTCATGCCTTTGGGAAGGCACGGTAGTTATGTGGGATTCTCTCCCCGAATGGGAGCATACCCACTAAGCCCCTCTGTTCCCTCATAGCCATAATGTGGGACGCCACGGGATTAACTTACCACCGCGACGCCCCATTGACCAGCCCGAGAATAGGGCTCCTCAATGCGCCCTTAATGGGGCGCTGTGCCCGTAGGCGCTCCTCAGAGACGACACCGTGCAATGCAGGTTCGGGGGGTATCAGTAACCTGGGTTTCCACGGCGCCCCCTTTTATCAGGTCATTAGGGTTTCGTGAGCCTATAATTTGCACACCCGAGGCGCCCCGTTCTGCTCAGCGACCTGGGCGGTCTCCAACTGCACCCTACCTTATCATTGGTCCAGAGCGCGGCGCCGTCGCCGTTTTTACTAAACAAATAGTTTCTTAAAATTTATTTTGGTCTCATTATTAGGTCAAAAGACATAGTAAACACGCCAAAAAGCGCTTTAGTCCTGATAAAAGGCTCTTCCAAAGTTTCATCGAAATCTGTCCATCGTGCCACGTCACGACACCATCCTGCTCCACAATGGCGAGGTCGTGACGTGCGATAGGGACAAGCACTTGAAGCGACGGACGCCCGATAGTGCGCCCACGCGCCGGAGACCCCGCACACCCCGCAACCCCACATCAGTGCCGAAACCAGGGGCGCGTCACCTTTCCAGTACCTTAATATTTTTAAAAACTCTGCTAGCTGCTGACCTCCCGGCGGAAGTGGTACATCTGAATCTCATTCACAGTTAATTCATTTCATTCGATTAAAAGCGATAAGCTAAACTGTGAGGACAATAAATATGATATCAGTGAAGTATTTGGCCGTGGTGGCTGAGGCCGGTAGCTGTAGCGGGCAATGTTGCGGACCTCTGGCGGCGCAAAGTTGGGCGGCGAGGCGCGGCGCGGCGGGGCGCGAACAGTGTCATGCGTGATGGCTGCCGGCGCGGCCGCGATGCACGCCCTGCTGCTGCCGCTGCTGCTGCTGCACTTTCGTAAGCAGCTGCTTCTTTATTCTGCCTCACTTGTTTCCCCACGACCACATTTCCACTCTAAAGTGATATGTCTTTTAAGTTATAATGAATACAAAAATTAATTAGCCCCCACATCCAATCGTAGTGAAGCCAAACCTCAAGCTATAATAATTCTGCTACATACGTTAATAAGTGAACAATGATTCACGATGCGCCGGTTTCGCTCGGAGAATATAACAGCCTACCTTAACATGGTGCCTACATCGCTGTATCGGCGGACGGTTAAAATTCAACAGATGCGTTGTTAGGGATATGTGTGTAATGACCCAGATGTAGGAGTGACGAGCGCGGCGTGCGGCAACGCGAGCGCACTCTCGGAGCGGATGGACGCGCTGTTGGCGGAGTACGACCGCGGCGCGCCGCCTTCGCCGCGTATGCCCGTGCGCCTAGCGCTCATTGTTCGCCACGCCGCCCTCGACGAGCGCCGCTCTGCCGTCAGAATGCTGGCCGACTTGCAAATGGTACGCGCATATCCATATTAAGCACACATAACCTAATATTTTATGTCGACTTTAAATACTTACGCTTCCCTTTGTCATAATAGCGTACCCTTTTCCGCAAAATCAGTGCCTACTTGTCTCTTCATGTACCATACAAGGACTTTTTTTTATAACTTTTAGGTGGCAAACGAGCGAGCGGCCACCTGAAATCGCTGAAATAGTGAAGTGACCGTTGCCCATAGACATACGCAATTGCATATGCGTTGCCTTTAATCGACGGAAGAGAGGATGCACGGAAAGAATATATTTTTTCTTTCCATGGTTTCTCTCATCCGGAAAGTCCACTTCCAATTCCCATCGTTTCCTTATAACAAAAACGGTGGTAAGAGAAAGATGTCTAAATTAGGCCTCCGGGACGCACACTCATCAGACAAAACGCGGAATTGCTTCCACTCCACGCCTGTCTTCTGTGTGGTCGTGGTATTTCACCGGGGGTGCCGGGCCAATTCGTGCGAAGATGTTAAAGCGGGCTCTACCACTGTTATACTACGATTTAAAAAAACTAAATTATAATTTTAAACACAAAGATATATTGATGAATCGCGCAGAGCTGGGAGGACGCACGACTAAGTTGGAACTCCTCGGTATGGGGTTGCGGGTACGCGGGCGTGCCGGCCGAGCGACTTTGGCTGCCCGACGTAGCGCTGGTGAGCGCGGCCACTCGCGGCGCCGACCCGGCCGCGTCAGCAGGCCAGCATGCTCGTCTCGCCAGCGACGGCCGCATCGAGTGGACCTCACGCCTCGACCTCTCGGCGCCCCTGGCGCTGCGCCTCGACGACTGGCCGCGGGACCTACACACCGCTGTCTTCAAGTTCGCCTCCCGAGACCACGACTCCGACCAGCTCGACCTCACCGTCGCGCACGCTGAAGTTCGTATTATCCAATATCCATATTATGCGCCATGCTTAATCGTAGCTGTACTTTTATGTTGTACTGGAGTTTTCGATTTTAATAAATACGTAAGTAATGACTCAGTTGCTTAGTATTTTTACAAATCACTGTCAAACTTAAAGAGTATCCGCGTCGTGTCATTGCAGGGGCAGACGGTGTTCGAGGCGGGCGCCTGGGAGCTAGCTAGCGTTTCTCACTCGACGGAGACGTGGCGGCGCGGCGACGGCGAGCGGCGCGTGGTCGCCTGGGCGCTGGGGCTGCGACGGCGCGCACCCGCCCACGCCCTCGCCACCACCGCCGTGCTGGCCGCCGCAGCGCTGCTGCTGTTGGCGGCGCTGCTGCTGCCCCCAGCCGCACGACCCCCGCTCTGTGCCTGCGCCTCCTTTACTGCCGCCATCTGGTATTTATTTTATATATTATATACTTAATAAATCGTCTTCTACAGTTAGGCTAAATTCCAAAGTAATTAACCGTTCGAAATATGCGTAGTAACATTCATGTCCGTATCAACGACCACTGCCAAAGAAGAGTTTGAGCGTGTATTACACGATCGCACAACAAGAACAGAAATATGTAGAGCACACGTGTTCTGTGCAAATCCCACCGCAAGCAGGAAATGTAGAAGACTGAGGGGCATGTAATGCACACTCGGCAGCTTCATTCGAATCGCTAACCACAACACACACACATATACATATGTTAACCATGTAAATGATTCCCTGTCAGGTACATAGTTAAGATCAAATATTAGACGATATATGGGTATATACAACATGGGTGTACAACACAATCATTCTATGTTAACCAGCATTAGGTGGTTTTATTTCTCCGTGGTCCGGATTGGGGGTACACCGTTGATTATTGCCTGTACACTACGTCTGTGTGTCCGGACTCAGCCTCATCCGGGGCTGAACTGGATGTACTATGCATCCATCTATCTAAACTTTCGCATTTATAATATTAGTAAGATTAGTCAAGTAAAGTACGAAGTAATATTAGAAAGATATAAAAAAAACAAATGTTGTGAAAGGTGTCTCTGACGGAACATTTACCATTGTGTCTAATCACATGCGGAGTCGATGCAGTTGACTTTAAAAACTCGCCAGGTTGATATCGGCGCTGGTGAGGCTGCCGGGCTCGGCGACGACACCGCTCGCGGTGGAGTTGGCGGGCGCGCTCTGCATATGCGGCGGGCTGGCGGCCCTGTGCGCGGCACTGACGCGCCTGCTGGCGGCCGTCACCGCCGCGCCCCCGCGTCGTCTGCGCTCCGCGCTCGCCGCCGCCTCCTCTCTCTGCAGCCTCGCACCTGAGGTACATACGTCCTAACTCGCTACTGCCACTCGACCTGCGTTTACTCCATATGCAGTCAAATAGTAAAGTTATATATATATCTTCAAAAAATTAATTTAAACTTCGGACTCATTGAATTTTATAAGCATGATGTCTTGAAGTGATTACATGCATTTTTGCAAATCTGAAAATATACATATCCATTAGTAGGTTCTGGTAAGTTGGCAGCGCGCTGTGTTGCAGAGTGGAGACGGAGGCGCGGGCGTGTGGGCGGCAGCTGCGCTGCTGCTGGACCGTATGCTGCGGGCCGCGCTCGCTATCGCGCTCTTTCTCGTCCTCTGCCTCTACCTGTAGTGCCTGCAGCACTCCCGCACTCCCCTGTAGCCCCCCGCTCTCCCCTACAGTAACCCACACTCCCTTGCAGCCTATACTAGCTGCAGACGTCGCGCCGGACGCAACGGGGCCGGTCCATGTACTGTGGATCGGGAGCTGCCTCCTGCAGCACCTCAGACAAAATTTTGTTATGTTTATTTGATATGATCACACACACTGATATGTACACATTTAGATTATGGTCGATATCAAATTAAATAAAATATCGAGAAAATACTTGTCGTAGTTTTCATTGTTAGCTGCTGCCAGGCCCCTCACCACCACCCCCACCCCGCCTCGCCATGTCGCTACTAAACTGCTATGTCAGGCGGAGATGTCAAGGAGAGATCAAATAAACGAACCAAGATTTTTGTATTTACAACTACGTATGACATATAATTTTTTACAAAGACAGTAATACTAACTATCGAATTAAAAACCAAAACATAGCGGCGAACATTTCCTTAAAACTTGAATTTCTTCCCAGACATGCAGGCACACCTTATTTTCTTTCAACTTAACAACGTCGGATAAATGTACCATGCGTATAAACAAACAAGGCGAGAATCGAACTAAAAGGTGTTGATTATAATACAAGTCGATTGCTTGATCACAGTCGCTCTTATTTGCATTGGGAATATTATATGTATATCTATAAGCCTATTTCTTTTTTCTTTCATTTTATCTAAGCAATATTTTTGTTTGAATGTAATGATTTGTATACTCATGCGCCTACCGCTATAAACATAGCAAAGAAGGTATACAAAATCTTGCTAATTTACGAGACAGACTTCTAAGGTTCGAATGTTGGCGCTGTTCGCTTCCTGCGCAGTTGTGAGAGGCGCACCGCGTGTGCGAGCCGCTCGGCCAGCAGCAGCGCGCAGGCGACAGCGGCGCCCGCCAGCAGAGCGTGCAGCGCCCCCATCACGTCGCGCAGCCCCACGCCGGCCGCGTCCGTGCCGCCCCACCCGCAGCGCGGCGGCTCTGCCACCCACAGCCGCCGTGCGCGCGACATCAGCCCCACCTCGCGCTGCCACCGCAGCCTGCAGCCACATCAACAAGACTGAACGCTTTATTAAACAGTTGCAAGCTCGCCCACTGATAAACTGGCCGATGGTTCAAATTTATAGTTTCTTTCGAGAAAATGGCAAATCATTTAAGCCTAACAATTTAAGCATTTAAGCTTATAGTTAGTCTGTGAAAACGTGTAGCGATCACCTGGAGGCCACCAGGTCCCGGTAGCCGGAGTGCCGGCGGATGGGCACGGCCACCATTGGCAGCTTGAAGGCCTGTATCTCCTTGAGGCCACATTTCTCACGCTCCGTGAACGTCCTGCTGATGACGTCGTACCCCGATCCCTGCTCCACCTTCCCGTACCAGCAACCCACCAAGGTTATTTCCGTATAATATGAATATGCTCAATAAGTGTTTTCGGCGAGGAGTTGTCTAAGCCGAGACTTCTTAAACTAATTTGATTAGTACTTTATTGATTTTCAATAAATATTGCGTAAGTACGTAAATGTATACCTATTTTTCCGCCGGCAGCCTTATTAATCAAACCAACACTATAAGTATAGGCTTGAAAATGGCTGTAAATTAACTATCTTGTATCTATTATTATAACTTAACCACTAACTCTTCCATGTAAATAAATAGGTATATAATTACTATGAAATATGTTCAGTAACATGTAAACAATTGCCGTGCAGCGTGACCACCTGGAAAGCAAAGAGGCCGGTGCGCACCCGCGCCACGCCCTCCGCCACGCCGAGGTAAGCGCGCTCGCCCAGCGGCGCCAGTCTGCGCCGGAACAGCCGCTGTGTCGCTGGCTCCTCGCTCTCCTGCGCCCACGCCGCCCACAGTCAACGTCATTGCATTACGTACTCGCTCCATCGAGCGCTCGCCAGGACGACCTTGACTTACGGCGAAGTAAACTTTCTTGTAGGTGGTGTCCTGCACGCCCAGCGCCAAGGGCGAGTCGGTGAGGTCGTCTATGGTCTGCAGTGCGTCGCTAGGTGCCTGCAGAATGGCCACCACCTTGGCCGCATACGAGGTGAACGTGAATAGCGACGACAGCAGCGCGCAGAACATCACTAGCCGCAGCGACCACAGCCGCGGCGCCAGTTCCGACCCTGCGCACCGCAATGCTGCAGCTCGCACGCTGCACGCTGCACCCTGCAACCTGCACCCAGCACCCGGCATTCTGCAGGCTGCCCGGTGCAGACTGCAGGCTGCACGCTAATGCACGTACTAGGCGACACCAATTGCATGTTACATACATACATACATACAAGATAAAAACGACGGCGATGGTTTTGTTATTCCAATAATTATCAAGACTTCAATAATAATGATAGACAGATAAATAATAATTTAGGGATATTAGAATCGCACGATTGCCTCGTATCAGTCATACATTTATCGTAATAACACTAATTTAATAAACCTAAAAGATATTAAAATGTACATACTTACTTATGTTACCACATTCATACCTGCATTTTTTCTGAAGAGTTTTGTTTTATTTTGATTTTTATTTTTGTGTCAGAATTTAAATTTGTATTTTTTGTTTTGTATGGACCATGTATGTGTCTGAATAAAGATTATTATTATTATTATTTTGTGAAATAGTAACAGATAAAAAATAAATAAATATTTTAAGCTACAATAGATTATTGAATCGAATCAGAGAGTAACAATGAGTCGGCGCGATGTTTGTCAGTGCGCACCTTGCTGACAGATGGCGCCCATGACGAAGGTGAAGCAGTCCGGCAGCGTGATATGGACGAGTGCGGGCTCGGGTGCGCCCGCGATGCGAGCCAGCGCGGCCAGCGCTGCCAGCAACGCGCCTGCCGCACACGCTGCGCAGCCCGCCGCCGCCCACACTCCGCGGCTGAACGGGAGCGCGAACACGTTGGCCACCGCCGACTGCGCCGGCTGACGGAATATGAACGCGCCTCTGCTCGGACGGTGTACACGCATTAAAAATATATATGTTACATTTAGTTCAGTTTATTTATTATGTTATGCTAACTTGAGTTCGATGGTCTCGGCGGCGTAGTGCAGAGCGCGCCATCGGTCCGCGCGCATGAACATGGAGGCGACGCCGATGTCGATCCCGCGCTGCAACAGGCCGGCTAGCCCGCCGAAGGTGCCGTTGAGCTCCTCGCCGTACGCGTCCACCTGTCGCAGGTCGTACCTGATCCGCGCGCCGCCACAGATCACAACCGACGATTTTATAACGACTTATAGTACTTAACAACGAGGTTTTATATATGTAGGATTCGCTCACCGAAAGTTCAAGTCCTCAGCAAGCAGCATCATGAGGGGGTATGTGAGCTTGGGGAAGGTGTCGACTGCGCGGCTGCTCACGTCCGCCCAGCCGGAGAATTGCTGCGGCCGGCTGACCTGCGCCGCGCCCGCCCCATTGTACCGCCATTATGTAACACATAACTTTACTTTTACAATGTATGCGAAGGAGAATTGACCTCTATGGGAGAGGACCTTATTAGATGAACAAAATGTACTCTTCATGTGGCTGCGCGCTCGATTTTCACCTTTTGCTATAAGAAAAGTATTCTCGTTAATGGATTGTTTTAAATAATAAGCATTACTGATTTTCATGCCGTCTTTTTAAAACTGTCTAAAATAATATAACATAGTGAGTTGGTAATTAGACTAGAACTAACGACGGTGGCCGCGCTGAGGCGCACACCGGCGAGGTCTCGACGGCGCGCGGCAGCTGCGGGCAGCGCACTCCACGCCGCCCACATCGCGGCACTTGGCGAAGGCAGTGCGGTGTTCACTAGAGGCCAGCCCACCGCCACGCGGTACACGTCCATAGCCGCTGCCGGTGTTGCCCACACCACATCCGCGTCGGGCAGCACGGCGGCGAACCGCAACATGGCTTGCGACCGTGCCTCAACTTTGTAATCCACCGACCCGTTCGCCTCTGCCGCTGCCGTGTCCAGTAACAGCCAAGAGTATCGGTGATTGAACGCGTGCGCGACCGACGCCTTAAAGAAAAATGCACGACAATTTTTTTTACGGATAATGGATATTTTAGTTTTTTCAATTTATTTTTCTCGACTATTTCCCTGCTTACCTTGTCGAGTAGTACTTTAGCGTGAGGGCAGTGGACATCCAGCAGCACGCCCTCGCGGCGTGCGCCGACAGCGGGCAGCGGCAAGGGCCAGCAGCTCCCGGCCGCGCGCATCCGTACTCCGCGTGCTGCGCACTCACGCCACACGCCCACCACCTCAACTATAATATAAACGTTTTCCCTGTAATAGATCTATTGACTAAAAAATACTTTATCCAGAATTTAAAAAAGAAACCTGATCTCCAACACAGGAAGGCCGTGAGCAAGTGCACGTTCTTGGCTGCGAAGAAGGCGCACACGAAGGCCGGCAAGTCCATGCTATCACATCATATGGTCGTTAAGACAGCTTTCGATGCTGATATAGGTCTAATAGCTATCGGATAATCAACGCTCTTACCTTGATAACAACTAAATTACTTAACCGTTCCAAAAGTTTTTAAACTTCTTAACATTGCCGATTAGAAGATCGCTCTCGGTGACAACCAAAAGAATGTGTCCATCTAAAAGCTATCAGCTCGCTTAGCCTGCGCTCCCTTAGAACTATTTAATAAGCTATGCCTTTTTATAACTACCACTAATACGGTTGAAAAGAGGGAAAATGTATAATAGTTGTTTGTCGAGTGGTTACAGACAGCCATTAAAGAGCACTGATTGCGGCTACATTTAAAATAAAAGTATCAGCATACGTATTGCATATTGACTTTACAAATTAAAAATCTTGGAAGCAGGGGAACACAAATTATATTGTCTTTGCATTTAGTCTTAGTCTTTAAGACTAAGTACATAGTATAAAGATCTTTAAACAATGTGAAAATGTGCTCTTTTTATAATAATATTTGCTCCGGTGCATCGATAATTAATATTAGGTAGATGCATACTTTCATAAAAAATAAAACGAAAAATGTGGCTTCGGGGAGGGAACGCCATCGATTCCCCCCATCCCGCAACGCCCTGCTAAACCTGAAACTGTGTTCTGCGCAGCGACTCATGCGAAGTTAAGACCCGCCGCCAAGACATAACCTATAGCACTAAGTTATGTTATATGATAACATCAAGTACTTTCTGACCAAACCGCGATAGCAGGTCACTTTAACCAAGTCACATTAGTTTGTCGCTGTCAGAATGGGACTGGACTCTATCTTTATACCGATGTATATCGCTAAACTGACCAATTGAATGTTGACGTCATGCTATTTGGGTGTTGATATAAATGTATTAAAATCATGTTATCACGTGTAATATGCGATTAGCAAATCTAACTTCATAAGTTTCAGTATAACACCGCGGCCACCTGAGACACGACCAATGCATACTTGTGCGCGCACCTCCCCCTGCCGTCACAATTGCACAAGTACATATGTCTTGTCGAGACGTACAATGTAAAGTGGTGCACTGAGCAAGTGGATAAATTCTTACAGTGCGTTGAAAAATTGAAACTTGCAAAAACATAGAGGAAATGGTAAAGCTGAAGCGATGTATTTTGCTGGACTTGGCGGTGGCGGCGTTCGGGTTAGGCTCATGGCTGGGCGTCAACGGCACGTTCCTGCAGGCGCCGCTGCTGCTGCGTCGGCAGCCCGAAGGCTGGGCGCTGCCCTCCTGGATCACGCTGGCCGTGCAGCTCGGCAACCTCGGCATAGCCGCGCACGCGCTCTCTCGTCGTCTACTGCCGCGCACATCAGACGCCGCACACATCTACTGCCTGCTGGCTACAGGCGCCGCCGCGCTCTTTCTCAACGCCTTCCTGCATCCCGAAACCGTGTCTTTGGCCGGCGCGGACCGCTCCCTTGCCTTCCTCGCTTTGACCTTCTGTTCTGCGCTTGTCGGGTGCACCAGTTCCGTACTCTTCTATCCCTATTTAAGATATTTCCGTGAAGAGTATCTAGTCACGTACCTGGTGGGGGAAGGTATGAGCGGTCTTCTACCGAGCATCCTGGCGTTGATTCAAGGCGTCGGAGGCGAACCCGAGTGCGTCCCATCTCCCGACGGCTCGATGTGGACCGCCGTCCATCCCCTGCCGCTTTTCGACACCGACTTGTTCCTGTCAATTTTAGGAGGTTTATCGATAGTGAGTCTTCTGAGTTTCACCTATATCCACAATACGTCCCAATTCGATTCAGAACGAAAATTGCCAACGGAGAGTAAAGAGCAGCGGCAAGAGGCCCGGGTGTGTCTACTCGAACAGTCCTGGGTGTGTCTGCTCGCAGCGTCGGCGGCGCTTAACTGCATCAACAACGGCGTGCTGAACGCGGTCCAGTCCTACTCGTGCATGCCGTACGGCGCGGCCACGTACCACCTGGCGGCGACGTTGAAGGTGGTCGCGGACCCCGCAATCTGCCTGGCAGCGGTGTGGATAGCGCCGCTGTCTGTCCGCGCGCTGGTAGCGATTTTGGCCGCCGCCACGGGACCGTTGGCGTACATGTTGGCGACAGCGCTGCTTAGCCCCACGCCGCCGCTGCAGGACCAAGTCGCCGGACGGGCACTTATCGTACGTATCGTAGTTGCTTATAACTACTCGTAACATATCCTACTGCACGCTCGCCGAATTACTTGCTCCTTTTTTTACTTATTAGACAAATTTTATTCTATCACCTATTTACGGCACTTACCTGGCGGATTCGGCACGTGACAACATATAGTAACTGCACAGCCATGTTCATAAGCAAAATTAAAAGTTTAAATAATAAAAAAATCGTATCAATTGTACGAGAAATCTTTCCTTACACTAGACAAAAAAATATTTTGATGGTTGAACACCCTAAGGATGCCCTACCTTATTTCATTAAAATCTGTCCAGTTGTTCAGGAGAAAGCGTAACGCCAAATATAGTAAAAACAGATTTTTATTAATAGTGTTTTCAATAAATGTGTTTAAAAATTAAAATTGTTTGTGGCGCGGAGGTGTCGTCGTGGCTGGCGGGCGCGGCGGCGCTGGCGTACGCGCGGCTGTGGGTGGCGCTGCGAGCGCGGCGCGGCGGCGCGCGAGCCATGCGCGCCTGCGGGGCGTTCGGCCAGCTCGGCTCCATCCTCGGCACGCTCACAATGTTCCTGCTGGTCAACTTCACGCGACTTTTCACGCAGGCGCCGACGGCGGCCTGCCCCCCCGCGCACACTCTCTACGGAGATGCACCACACGCATACACTCCAACTATACTTGTTGAAGTATAGTAATGTGACGGCGACACCAATCGGTCGTTCTTGTATCCAGCGCGCTTGGCGCGTCAGCAGGCGATGCATGAGCACCATGAGGTAAACCGATTCGTTAGACAAATTGCACTTTCGTTATCAATAAAATCAAACACATAAGAACTTTTAAGTTTCTTTTTCTTATTATAAAGTGTTACAACAACATCACTATGTCCGTGGCTGAAGCTGGACACCTACAGGGGATAAATAACTTGCCACTTTTTTAATCTATGCTTTTGTTACTAATTTACATATAAAAATTAGTTTTTTAAATCCTGCTTTTTATTATTAATATTTATTCTATAAATGTGAAAGTATAGATGGATGGATGGCTTGTTAGATGTTTGTCATTAGGTATCTCGATATAGTTGTATAAATGGTCAGTGCAGAGTTTTGTTCAACATAAATGCATACACGCGATTATATCGCGGAAATGTGAACTGAGTGTTGAGTTTTTGCTTTACGTGATTACTCCATAACTGCAGTACAGTTCAGACTATTGTTCCAGAACATAGACTGGAATAATAGTCTGAAGCCGCGAAAGCTAATATTTATTTGTATAAAATAATTTAAAATGAACGAAATAATAAAGACTTTGAAAATAAATAAAAACGTTGTTTTTGTCATGAATATTTATTGACATTCATTGTTATTTCCCGCTGAGTTACTGACAGCTGACATTTAAATTAAGTAGTCATTATTTATATGAATACAATGAAATTGTTACAATACAATGTACACAAAAGCGAACATTATAAGATGCACATCAGAGCGGCTTCCTCCTCGCATGATGACAAGGAAAAGGCGCCGGTCGCTGCAGCGCGACATGTTCTCACAATGTTCACCAGACCGGACAAACAGTATCACAGCAGATCTACCGCTAACTTACGTCACAATATAAACCTCTAATGTACAGGTTTTTTTTTAATAAATTTTCGAGTAGAAACATAAATATCTAATTTAAAGCTTTATAGTACATAGTCAACTTTTTTATTAAAATTTTATTTACACAAAACAGAACAGCGATTTTTTATAATAAATTAAGTAAATATTCACAGCTATTGACGTTCTGTACACAGCTCAGTCACTCACTCACTCGATTCCTCACTTAAATATCACTTGTATATTTTGTTACAAATAACTACGACTATACAATGTTTTCTAAAAGATGAGCACATCGCACCCGGCTCTGCACACCACTCTTACAATAATGCAGCCACACAAAAAACACTAACAACCACTAACCTATAGAAAGCGTCGAAATTGCACTAATTAAAGTTTTAAGTACTGGGATAAGAGAGGAGGTCGGCTCGCAGCGAGCTCCTGTTGGAGAGCAGAGAAGGGGTGGGGCAGGGCGCGGGCTGCGTGAAGAGCGCGGTGCGGGTGACGAGCACGAAGAGCAGCAGCGAGCCGAGCGCGGAGCCCAGCTGCGTGGCGGCGCCGCACAGCCGCATGCCCTGCGCCCCGCCGCGCCGCGCCCACGCGCATACCCACAGCCGCGCGTACGACACGCTCGCCGCCGCCCACACCCACGACACCACCTGCACCCCAATACAACTTTGCTTTGCTCCCTTCCTCCTTCCCCCTCCTTACATATCTCACTTCTTACTAATATTATAAATGCGAACGTTTCGATCGATGGATGTCAGAAGCTATCTTCAGAACGGCTGCATGGATCTTGAGGAAATGTTGTATAAATGTAGAACGTAGTCTGAATTAACATATGACTATCTGTGATCCAGGTAATGTGTACGGTCGCTAACAACGCAATGGTTCTTAATGAAATTTGGCAAAGATATAGAACAGAGTTGAGTAACATGTGAGATACATTTCACCCTTTTTTTAAATATAGCGAAGACGATGTCGCGGACAAAAGCTAGGTTTAAAATATAATCGACATCGTCAAATGACAGGTGATAAATACATATATTTCACTTATGTAAAAGTAAAAATTATAAAACTTACGATTAAGACCTCGCCCGCCGGATGGCGGTGGAGCGGCGGTGCGGGGCTGAGCAGCGCCGCGGCCAGCAGGTACGCCAGGGGCACCGCGGCGACCGCCAGCACCGCGGCCAGCAGTCGCGCGCTCGCCGGGCGCAGCCATACGCCCGCCAGGCACGCCGCCGGGTTGGCCATCGCGGCCAGCGACGTCGCCAGATGGTACGCGCGCACCCCGTACGGCATGCACGAATACGATTGCACCGAGGGCAGCACGCCGTTCGAGAGCGCGTTCAGCACTAGCGTGAGCGACATCACGGCGGCCCACAGCGCCCGTGAGCCCCGAGGCGCCTCCGCCTCCTCCTCCTTGGCGACCGCCGCCTGCGGTACGCGCTCCGAGTCGAACGCCCTCAGGTTGTGCAGGCCCACAAAGCTGACGAGACTCAGGGCCGACAGCCCGGCGAGCATCAGCAGGAAGGCTGAGGTGTCAAAACGCGCCGGAGGATGCACGGGAATCAGCGTGGCGGCGTCAGTGCTCGGCACGCACTCCGGCTCGCCGCCTACGCCCTGCACCAGCGCTAGAATGCTCGGGATGAAGCCGCTCAGCCCCTCGCCGGCTAGGTACGTCGCGAGGTACACCTCGCGGAAATGCCGCAGGTACGGGTAGAAGAGGACGGAGCTGGTGCAACCGACCAGCGCCGCGAAAAACGTGAGCGTAAGAAAGGCAACGGAGCGGTCGGCGCCGGCGAGGGGCGTCGTGGCGGTGTACAGGAACGAGTTGAGAAGGAGTGCGAGGGTGCCGATGGTAAGGAGGCCGTATATGTAGGTAGCGTCGGGCGCGCGCGGCAGCAGGCGGCGCAGCGCCGCGTACGCCAGCAGGCCCACGTTGGCTAGCTGCACCGCGAGCGCCATGGCCGAGGGCAGCGACCATCCCTCCGGCAACGCCTGCACGAGCAGTGGCAGCTGCACGTAGAGCCCGTTGACGCCGAGCCAGGCGCCCAGACCCCAGAACGCAAGCAGCGCGTCTAGCGCCACGCAACGCCGCTGCTGCGACACCATTCCGTCGCCCCCGGCCTCGCCTTCGCCCAGACACGGAACGCGCTCTTTCTCTTCAGTTATCCTGAAACCCGGGCGAAAATATAATGAATTTGTAACCCGCACGGCTTTAAACGACAGAATGTGTTAGTTAATGAACGTAAAGTGGAGAACACAGACGCTCAATTGATGCAATAATCGGTCCGCGGCCGTCACTCTTAACTTATGACGTGTGTGATGGCCGCGGACCGATCGATTTATGAACTTATAAATACGAGCTGTTTGTTTTACGTCATTTTCTAGAAGCTCTTCGCGTCAGTTGCAGTGAGGGAAACCCGTGTCCTGTTTTTTGCGCCTGTTTCATTATAGATGCGCTGGTAAAGAAAATCACGGATCTGTCCAGAATTTATAAATTATGGTTCCACTAATCGGTTGGAAAAAAGCATGTACAAGAAATACCGTAGAAGGTGGTTTAAAACAAAGAGCACGTTAAGGCTAGTGAGGCAATGATAGTGAGAGTGCAACCTGTCGACCGCCAGGCAGACGGCACGACGGAGCGCCTCCGCCACCGCTCCCTCCTCGCACCCACCACCGCTACTACCACGCCGAGTTTCCATCAAACCTTACTATGTTACGTTTGGATATAATCAGACAGCAATAAATAGTAATTGACGTGAAAATGGATATGAAGTAGGCTTCGAAATGTAATTGTGTAGGTACACTAGCGGTTATGCGCAGTGAGTGTGGAGGACACGGCGCAGCAACATTAGCCACCTGTCCAGACCTGACACCGCCAACAACATGACAGATAACATTGTTTGTCAGAGGTTTAATACAATTTGAAGTAAACAATTGTAATCTCTTCACTCTACTTAGATATGTAGCAAATATTATTTACATCAAGGCCACTGTTTACTCTATGTTTAATTTTTATAACATTAAGGACACAGTTCCATTTACAAATAAATAATAAACCCGCTTGTTTGCATAGGCTCAGTCCACACAGTGTGAGCGTGTGCGTATGTCACCACACAACTAACTGATTACAATTAGCGTAATATTTTTTTGGTATCTCCATTTATTTTCTTTCAAACTGGATTGTATTTAGGTTAATAGACTTGAATATTGATATAAGAATAGCACATGTTGAAGTTATTCAAAAAAAAAATTATAATAATTTATTTGGTTAACTCTCCTTGTGTGTTGAAACAATTGTGGAATGTTCTTTAAAAATTTAAAATCAATATTTTGTCCATATGTTTGCTTATAAAATTCCTGAACAGATTGTAATAAATCTTTGCCAAGACATTCGGAGTACTTGAGGAAATGTTTGTGTTCTGAGAAATATTTACATATAGAATAATTTGAATGTTATAATAAGAAAATTTAATGCGCATTCAGCTTTTTGAGAATATCTGTTAATGACAGTTTTCAAAGCTTATTTATAGGAATAGGTTCCCACAAATTTATTTGGTGAGACTGGTGTTGTTATTGCAATTTTCTTTTAGTTCCATACTCGGATATCAATGATAAAACAATGTGTTACTTTATGTTTATGTGGACAACATTATCAATGTTTATGTTATGTTTGTTACAGATATTTTGAGATGGATTACTCATCCATTATAAACCACCTTGGCTCTTACAATTCAAGAACAAAATTGTGTTTTAGTCACAGCAATCACAATTTAGCATTTTATATAGTTTTCATAATTTACAATTAAGCAAATGCTGGACTAATTAATATGAATAAAAAATTGGTAAGTAAAATTTTAAACAAATAACTACCTAGAGATTTATGGTGCTTAGACTCCACAATAACTGGCAGTCAATTGAGCGATCTGAAAAAATTACAACACTGTACACCCCGAGAGTTTGATATTGTGCTGACATTCTATATAAATAGATGTACTATATATAGAGCAGGTTACAAAGTGCTTTTTTAAATAAACGAAAAATATGTACAAGCCAAAGAAAGAAGCAGCCTGTGCACCAGTCGGCTATTACTAGTGGGGGATTTAGATGCGTGCCTGTGATTTCCATTTAAGTGCAACATTTAATATTAGAACACAAGTGTAACACTGTCCTTGTGGAGATTTATTTCATAATTTATTTTTTCAAAATATAACTGACCTTGCCATTTCAACCATATCGGGAACTGGAAATGAAAACAAGATGACGAAATAAATAAAAGTTTGGTATCGCTTTTAAATCAACCTTTAAAGCACTGGAAAAAGTTGATTAAAAATATTTAAATGCACCAAAATAGTATATATATATTTGAAACAATGCAAATTCCATACCAGTCTTACAAGCTTGGAGGCTTTTTGTACTAATTTATTTCAAAACTCAAGTATGTGATGAACTTTGTTCACTGTATCACAAACAAGTATATCTATCTAAAGAACTATCTATTAAATCATCATATCGCTAAACGTATAACTAACAAACTTATTGTTGTTTTTTTGTTTAAATAAATTACATAATTAAACTTTCATCTGACACGTAAGGAAATTAACTAAACTCACCATCACATGTGTGACCAATGAACAATGTCAGTTTGTGACGTGATCGTGATGTGAATGTGATACAATGTCATCCTGACAGCTGACATTGACACAGTCAGTGAAGTGACAGATGGTCGAACAATGTCATCTTGACAATGTCTTGTTTTAACCAATAAGGGAATGTCAGCTGGACGAGTAAATGTTGCCAATTCTATTACTTTGGAAAATCTTACAATTTTAAAAAGAAATATTTTCAAGCAAGGCCCGCCGGTTAGGTTTTTTATAGTATGTAAAACCTACTTGGATTTTTTTTTAAATAAATAACAATAAATAAAGAATAGCATGACGAGACATCCACAGTATAAAAAGACTCCGTGACACTTTTTTAATCGAAAGGAGCTAGTGAGCCATCTAATTTAGCTTGACTTCAGCCCACCGGTCCACCGGGTCAGATATCGTGTAGGGAACGTAGACTTCGTCAGTGCAGAAATAAACAAGTAGCAGATACCTTCCCATCAAAATCAGTCCAGCCGTTCCGGAGCTTAGCCGGAATAAACGCGGCCTCGCGGACCGATAGACAAACATTTTCAAAATAATTTTTTCCACCCACCAATTTTATTAATATATGTCTAAATATATAGATAACAGTTTTAATTTTATAAATCAGTACGTAATGACGCAAATGTAGCGTACGATTATATTACTTAGTATTATATTAATGTTGAATGTGTATATTTCAGTTCAAATAGTAAGCATTAAGTTACCGTTTATTTTTTTGTTCAATATGGATGTGTCGCTGCCCGCACATTCTAATTCACACGAACAAATGTAAAGTGTAATTTTTACGTACACATTACATCGGTCGAGTAACAACAGTAGATAGATGCCAGCAACAATAGCATCAGTTGCAACATCATTCGACTCAATCACTTTCAAGATTCTTCACAATTTACCTTCATCAAATTTCAACAAGCTATCCATATCTATCGTAAGACATCACTTATCATATCTGTGACTTGTCGAGAGTATTGCCGCTGGCGAGCGCCGGCCGCAGCGCAAATATCATCATGTCTAGTGGTGGAAAATGAACTGTTATATGATATCACTATTTTGCCATGTCACAAAGTATCCGTGCGTTCAGTTAGTCACATGTGTAAATGCATGTCACCTAGTTACCAACATGTGCACAACACGATTGTTCCCTTCCCTTTGTGCATTATAATAATGAATTAAATTGCAAAAAGTAAGTCCTTGCAGTTCCAGTTAGACGCGGTACGCTAACGGTACATTTATATCTGTGGAATCCAAAGAAAACACTTATAATCGGTTCGATAATTATTTTAATTTAAAATTTCAAAAAGCAAATACAATAATCTCCGCATGACTCATCTCATAAAGCTTTACACGTAAGGTATCTTTAATAGTACATAATAAATATAACAAACAGGGAAAGTAGCCCAGCGCCGCGGGCGCGTGCCCACCGCGCCGGCGGCCTGCTCAGCCAGCTCCGCGCCGCTCGCCGCTCGCCGCTCGCTGCACGCCGCGCCCTCCTTACTTGTCCTTGTCCGCGTCCGCCTTCCTGCCCAGTGGCACGGCCGCGCGCACTCTGCACACACCACAAGCCACACACGTCTCAATGAATTATATGTTGTTCTCGACATTCTCATTCGTTAACTGGTTCATTCAGTTCTGCAGATCCTGGGTTCGAATCCCGACTTGTAACGACGTGTTTTTCAATTTTCAATTGATGTGTGCACAGATATGTGCGAAGTGAACCCGCAGTGGGGGGTCGTCGGGTCATGGTCGACCTCGCCCCACCACCATGACTGTCGCCGCCAATGTGTATGACATCTATCGTTTGCGAAAGGTATGGTTTTTATTGATGCACAGTGTCTGCCGAGACTCATGGCGGCACTACTCTGTGACGATCCCTTAACTAATTATATAATGGTGGTGGGGGGTGGGGAGAGGGGAGAGGAGAGACTCACTTGGCAGAGATCTCGTTGATCTTGGCGCGCGCCAGCTCCAGGTTGGCGTCCACCTGCGCCTTGTTCATCTCGTACGCCTTCGGCAGCGTGAAGAGCGCTATCCAACCTGCAACACGACATCTACAGCGTTACGGGCGCTGTGCCTAGTCACAGAGCGAGGTGAAGAAGAAGCAGGCGAGCGCTGACCTAGTATGATGAGCGTGATGCCGTTGAAGCAGGCGCCGACGTAGGTGAGGCACCACAGCAGCACCCCGAACTTCAGCGAGTCCACCAGGTCCTCAACCAGGAACAGCCTGCAACGCGCAGTCACTAACTCGGTTCAGTGATACAAAACAAACTTAGCAGAAATTGTACAGCCCGATAATAATTGTAACAATAGACTCGTCCATGTTGTGGGGGAGGTGTGGGAGGTGGGGGAGGTGTGGGAGGTGGGGGAGGTGGTACCTGCGCAGCTCGTGCGCAGCGGCGTTGAGGTGCGCGGTGCCGGCGGCGGCCAGCGCCTGTGCTCTCTCCGCCGGCAGGCTGATGTCCTTCTCCAGCAGCCACCTGCAACCGATGCGCACACACAGTGCATTACATAACTTGCACTAATGATACCATTTATTAGCTTACATTTAGTTTTCCTTAGCCTAGCATAATCGAATTGTTTAATTCTTTTGAAACATAATATAACAAGTAGTACTCAATTATTTTATGCTTTAAATAATTAATAATAACTTTAGCCTACGTCCGAAACTCATTTAATTTTATGGAGTATGTAGCGAAGGCTTCACTAGCAGATGGTCGGGGTGCGGGGCGGGGAGGGGACTCATGGTGACGGTTCGACGACCTGCGCGGCTTGCGGGCTGTGGCGGGCGGTGGCGGGCGGCGACATCCTACACCTCACACATTCTAATGCCCCCAGTTCGCGTTTCGGTAACAGTTGTCAATAATATAACGAATAATAACACAATTTTTTTGATTGCAAGTAGGCAACGTGTGTGCAAATGCGGTTGTATATGGGCAGCGGTCATTTCACTATTTTGGCGAATTTAGGTGGTTTGCTTGCCACATTATACTCAAAAAATTCCAGCCCAATGACCGAAAGAGAACTTGTAACCATCGTGTCTTTCTGCGCTTAAGTTAGTATTCAATTTTGGCAGATACCGGGATCCCTATTGGTAAACTTTAATATAAAATTTATATATTTTTAAAACATGCACTCCGGATCGGCTCTCTCCTATGCATGGTATGGCACAGATGGGCGGAACTCACTTGAAGGGATGACCGTCGTTAGTTTTCTGCACGGCCTGCAGCACGTTGCGGTAGATGCGCAGGGCGAGGGCGGCGGCGAGCGCCAGTAGCGCGGCGTACGCCAGCACAGACACCACGGAGCAGCTGGCCAGCGCCACCAGCAGCGCCAGTCCGCCGCCCAGCGCGGCTCCCGAACGCGCCGCGCACCGCCAGTAGATTAGTGCCTCCACTGCGAACACGTGACATACCGATTAACTCTTCCGCACAAATGCTTGCAGCACCACTTTACACTACTCCTTACAACTTATAGTCAAGGTACAGTTCGATGTCTCCATATATTATAGACGAGACTGTCAGAAGAAACACGCGCCAAACATGGCAGAAGTTCCGCAGCCCCTGCGGTCATTTGTTCACAGGATATGTGGTTGCATATGGGATGGCAATAGGTACAAAGGATGCGAACAGAATTGACACACGGCAGGCGATAACAACGTCGAGGTACGCGGGTAGGGTGCGGGCAGGGCGCGGAGTGGCGCTTCGGCTCACGACAGCCGGCGCGCAAAATAACTGTAGCTTGTTTTTAATCTCTGGCAGGTTGTGGGACTTCCCACCCCCTCGCCCCACGCACTTATCAGCAGACAAAGTGTTCAGAAAAACTAAATAAGATATCCGCCAACGCGACGTGATTTTGTGCTGTGTTTGCATTTTATAACAACGCCAATTAGCCGAACTACATGCAAAACTGATCGGTAATTACTTTGTTAATAATTTGCAGTTTTTAAACTTTAATTCGAAATCAATAATTTATCAAAGAATTCGAGCTTACAGCGTATTTCGATGACGTCGTCTATAAAAAACACGTGTGGGGCGTGCAGTTCGAATCCAATACGTGTTCCGTTAATTTTAACCTGTTTCCAAGATTGGGTAAGTTGTGACAACAGCGAGCTGGCTGTTGTTACGCATTAAACAATTTTCCGTTAAAATAGATGTGATCAAAAGAAACTGGCGTCAAATCTTCGGTATCGTGTATCACACGCGACAGATACAATTTCCACACAGTGAGAGAATGAGAGAGCACACGAGATGGCTCCTGACGTCGCGTCACTCAGCGTGCGCCAGCTGGTCTTGCACCGTCCGTCTCCACTTGCCCTCAGTCAACGGGCTCTGCACTCTCACTTGATAACACGTCAACAACTGTCAATCATTAACGTTGCGCTAAAGCTACACTTTTTTAAATTGACACAAATTTGTACAAATAAGAGTCAACCAACTCCAGTTGCTATAATAGTGAAGAGTAAAAAGCTACGTTTTAGTGAAACTTGTTCGTGTACCTGGTCCGCGAGGAGGCAAATCGGTGTATTGCGCGGCGTGACGCGGCGACTGCTTAGGGCGCGCCATAGCAGCGGAGTGAGCGGCGGAGCGCCGTCGCCGATCCCCGCCCCGGCTCGCAGGCCCCGCGCGCGCTGTGGCCACGCGGCCGGCTTTCGCTCGGACTGGCCGCGTGCCACTCTACGTGGAACCCAGCGTCATGTCAATAGGCTAACGTCAGCGTAGGGCTGCCAACTTTCAATAAATCTAGATGCGATCACCAGGGACTTGACAAAACTTGATTCCTAATAAAACAACCAACGTCCATCTTCGATGCTAAGAGAGCGTCAAAGCAAAACAAAAACGAGTTACTAACTAACCTAAACATCACCTTGTCTGAGCGGAAGACATTGATGCGACACCCGTTGCCCGGACATGTACTGCGCAAACCGGAGAGGCGGCATCCCTACGTCAGCGGTAGTCAAGGTTATCGCAATTCACAATTAAAGACACATCGAAGTAGACATCTACCTAGCTAACGTTATCAGTCACTCAATATTTTTGTCCCAATTATGAACACGTTATTGTGACAACAACAAGAGTTTAGTTTTGATCTAGATGCATATTGAAAGGGTTAAGACAGATTCTCGACTCTATTACTTCTCCCAGGAAAACATCACTTTTCAGCAAGTCATACAGATCGTATTTTTTTACGTCAATCAACAACTCGCAGGAATTTTTACTAGTCCGGCCAAATTAAGGCAAGTAATAGTAGCAAAGCTACAATATTTCCCATGGCTCTGAAAATTGCTACGAATGTTCGGAACTTCATTATATGAGCAGTCTCCATTGATGCCGCATTTGGAATAAAATTTAAAGCTAAAACGAGGCCACCAAAATTTTTATTTTATTCAAAAATTTTTCCCGAAGTCACAGCTAAACTTTTATCTAAACTTCGAACATTATTAATTTCGCAGATTGAAACTGAATTTCGCAAAGGAAAATTGAAGAAGCGAGCGCGCGCACTCGAGCGCCTGCCTTCGAGAGCCGCCGCTTACTAATCACTAGTCACTTATGCGCCTCTGCCAAAATAGTCTGGCAGGCGTTATTTTCGTCAGCTGTAGGCTGCGCCGACGCTGACATTGTATTATCTTTTCTTAATGATATTTTACTCTGCCTCGAAGACGATGCACTCGCAGCAACTTCTATGAATGCGTGCAACTTTAATCACTTTTTATGTAGTGGAAGAGAGAGAGCGCTTTCTCTATAACTCAGCTCAAATCCAGCCTCCTGCCGCCCGCGTGGCCTACGGCCCGCTACTGTCTAGCAACCCCACTGATGTTGATAGAGACCTTTCAGATCAGTCAACGAATTCGTGATAGTTGAAAGATTTTTGACTCTACTAGCTATAGACAGGGATAAAATAAGTAACGTCAAAGTGTGAAATCTGCGAATTAAATCAGCTTTCCTGTTTCCTAAGGCTCTGTTACTGTAAAAATTCGGTTTTTATATCGATTTTGAAAGAAACACCATGAACATTATGTATATTATTATATGTACATAGATTAGAGAGCAGAGGCTGGAGCGCGCGCCGACCTACCCCACTGCCTGCCCCCGCCGCTCCGAGCCCCGCGGCGACCTCGTTGCCGACCGAGCCCTCGACGGCGCAAGTGCCAACCACCGACTTTCAAAGAAATTATATTGACACATTTCACTAGCTGACTGATAATATATGCAAAACCTCAAATTTTGAAGAATATAGAAAGAAAATAATTATTTATATTGTAACTTCAAAACGATTATCATGATATTTATATTATAATTGCAAGTTCTATGAGAAAAATATTTATAACAAATTTTACTTAACCCATCTCTAGTGTATTGTCAAACTAATCAATCTAAAATACACGCTATACAGAGTGTCCCAAAATTGAACGATAAAGAGGGAACTGGTGTATAGCCAGGTCGATATGTACATGGGGAAAATACTAAAAAAACTAATCAAAATTCTAAAATGCTACAATACTATGACAAAAACTGGAACTTCCTCATTATGCACTAAAAATCTTTTTTTTGCATATTTATTAAGCGTTCGAAAAACGGTTGCAGACTCACACAAAAACGTTCTTAGAATCCTTTTGAGCTAATGGCGCGCTTTCGCTACCAAGTCAAGTGTCACGTTGATTAGTGAGGCAAGTGTTGCGCCGATACACCGGCACAGTGTCGGATTTTCTTTCTAACAGGAGTGTTAGTGTTTAAATTGTTGATACAAACATGTATTTTTTTAAAAAGTCTGTGACTTCAGTTATATATAGGTAAAATAGTTTAAACGGGGTTGTTTCAATGTTGTCTTTTCGATAGAATTCGACTATACGTCGCTTTACATCGCGTCATTTGCTACCTGCGTATGCCGTGCTGCGATTAAGTTAATTCATTGCTGTCAATAATTTTTTCAAGATTTTCAATTTTATTCAACTTTGATTATTATTTACCTAGTTGCTATAATACATAGCTTAAGGAGACAGAGCGCCGGTAGCCTGTAATACCGTTCACAATGAACTTACTAGTTACTGCTATCCCTGGCCTCGCTCGAGTAGGCTAAGCCAAGTTACGTGGTGATAGAATGTTTAGTTTCTTACTTTTATATAAAAGAATTTCCAAATGGAGAAGCGCAGTGGCCGCCTGACTCATAAGTCAGGCCAGACTGGCGACATTCCGACAGTTGGGTGCAGATTGCGGACTCTATTCCTGTGGGCACTCAGCGGGCATGTGCCATGTCGTGCACGCCTTCCGCCCAATACGCACTCCGTGCATTTTCCGCCTTCAATCTGTCTATAACATTACATATTGCCACTGACACTGAATCAAGTCTATATCAAGGCCTCGAGGGACAGGGCAATGGACACTGTGTAGGCAACCGTAGCGTAGAGAAGGGCGATGTGCTACTGCGACGTAATACTACCCCGTCACTGTCGCCGCCGCTGCCGCGCGCTTAATAACTGACCGACTTAAAAACCTGTTTATTACTTAAGTAAATCGTTTGTGAATTTACGTCTTACCCTCATATTGCCCATTCTCAATGAACCCCTTGTTTTTTAATATAGACTCCAAGCATCGACCTTTCAGAGAAAATTAATCATCCATTTTCTAGGTGTATTTTTGCCTTTAAAAGAAAAATGTCGTTATCTTAAAGATAATTTTAAAAAATTACGAGTCACGATGATTCAATTTCGTTATTTTGTCGATTTCACGTTATGCTGTTGTTGTTATGTATATGTTAGTGTCAATGTACGAACCCCGGTAAGTGTTGAGATTTACCGGTGAACGCTGTAAGAGCTTTGTACAAAGTTATCAAAAAATTTTGGCAAACGCTTGAAATACAAATAAACATATCTGTTCGGACATTTACCATATTTTTTTTAAAATTCAATCTAGGTTTTAAAGGTAAATCTTACGATTGACAATTTACCTTAGTTGGCACTATTACAGTAAGATATCCAAACAGAGACGAACTATTAGTGCAGCATTGAAATAATAAATAATGTCTTGTGTCGGCAAGTCCGGCTCCAATGACACTGTGGGGACGCAGTACCTCCCTAGTCAGTACCAGGTACCACGAGCGCAAATGTGTGCTTGCCACTGATTATCTCCGACATGCGACAATGACTTCTCTCAAGTTAATTTCAAGCATTGTATTGCACAATCTTGTAAAGCAATGACATAATCATGAATAGATATGTTCCATGTAATTACATTGTGTCATTATGTATGTAGGGAATCAACGACGGATAAACGCGATAAGACAGATAACGCCATCTAAAGTATTTTCCACTGCCAGAACTAGATGTCAACTCGTACTGGAATCTCTGGGGGACCAGAGGAAGAAGAACACGACACTGTTAATTCCCGTTGCCTCGCCCAGGGTCGTGGCGGACAACGGCTATAGCCGCGTCGTTACTCGTGTACAGCCGAGTAACGTGACGTAACGTGACACAATGCCGCCGGCCGGTGGGCCGCGAAGAGAAAAGCACCGGCTCCGATTACTTGTAAGGCGGCAAAACAAAGCGCGCCAACCTTCCGGGGCAATTAGTAGTCCGTCATGAGCGCACCGCGGCCGCACTCGACCGAGGATCTAATAGCGAGCAAGGACACGATGTTAATTTGTATACTAATCGAAGTATCTATGCGCCGAAAAGGCGTCTTCAAAAGAAAAACCCCAGCATGTTGATATCTAGATGCCAAAATCATGGCGCGTGTCGTCGGAACTTTAAAGCTACATTGATACGCTTATAACTAAACAAAAATATATACAAATCATTATAAGAATATCGGTGAGATGCAGTGACAAGGTGACGCGGCAGCGGCAGCCGGGTGGCGGTACGATCAGTGTGCGGTCGCCACGGTGGTGCGTTCGCGCCTCGATCTAAATCCAGCCTGGCAGCGCCGCTGACCGCGCGCATGCCGCGCCAGGCGCGCCGCCACCCGCCGTGTCCGTGCTGCGGCCACAGACCGTCCTTGTCGACAGGTGCCACCGAGATAAGCTTCCAGGATGGGGGAGCCGCCAAAAGTCAGTGGATTACTAGCTACATTTTGTTTTCATACCTTCCAATATGAGCGCGCCATTCGTCGACGACGTCCTGCGGCAGCCGCCGCTGCTCCACATACAAGTGTTACAACTTACGATTGCGTTATTGCGCGATCGCGGATCGTGCGGCGGACGTACGCAAACGAACAAGCCGGGTTAGTGGTACAAGAAGCGGCGAAGAGTCAGTCAAGGCCGTCGCGAGGGCGGAGACAGGCGCAGGGCGCGTGCGTCCCCTCCCGCCACCACCATCACCACCACCACCACTCACCTTCTGGGTGTAGTCTTTGCGGGTCGAACCAAGCATCTGCAATAGAAGGCTGCGGGTTAGCTGGTTAGTCGCGATATGAAGCGAAGCGGCTGAGCGTTGTTGATAAGACACTCACGAGGGTCGAGGACGCTGCATAGAGAGGGCTCGGAATCCGGCATTGTGACACTTTACGTAATGATACACGACCCAAAGCGGCTAACGTGCGAGCACCGCGCCCGACTGTCGCGTCGATACTGGGCCTAGACGCAGCCCCGCGCTCCGCCCCCCGCCACCGCAACGCGCATGCGTTGTGCTCCCCGGCCCTCCGGCCCCCTCCCACGACCTCCCCTCCTCCACCCTCGTGGCAGATTGAACCAGAGTGCGGGCGGCATTCTAAGCGGTTATATATGTAGGATTAGTACTAGTCATTCAGTAAAAAAAAATAATACACTATAGGAAAGCTTTAATTGTGCCCGACACCGAAATGAGATCACATCCCTCGACAATATAACTTACGGTTATGATGCATTCATGATTTTGTAGTGGGTGCGGCGCAGGAGACGCGACGCGCACATTGTATGATAGGCTTTATGTAATGCTGCGGCGTGACGCTGACGCATGAGTCAGCCGGGCGCCGCCACTTGCCGGCGAAGGCTCGCATCGCTCTCGCAGGCAGGTGGTGGGCGGGAGGCAGCGAGCGCTCAGCAGCCTGCTGGTGAGTCACCGCGGCGGCGGGCTCGTGGCCTTGCCACTCCACAAACGTGTCAGAATCACGTCATAGCTTTATGACCAGTGACATGTACTACTGTTGTGTTTATTTAACATTTTAACCGCGCCCGATCGCTCGCTTCAGTCCCGAGCGCTGGCCGAGTGCTCACAACTAAATCCACACGTTGTTTGAATGAGTTAAACCCGAACGAAAGGCAAAACTCCATAAGTGACAGTTATAAATTAATATTTTTTCGGTAATCGTATATCTTCTTGACTCCTGTAGAATTAATCAAACATCCATGGAAAGATGATTGAACCGCTAAGCGCCTGATAGTGATCGACAATCTTCAAATTAGATAAATCTATTCACATCTGGAACTAGAACGATGACATTGTTATCACCGACTAACACGATCGCGCTAAAAACAAAACTGTTTGTATCCGTATCTTTAATAACCAAAAACTGTAGTAAACAAAACGGTAAATGAAAGCTCTTCTTGATCGGACAAACTGTCGCCTTTATTACTTCCAAAGGAATGCACTAGTTACAAAAAAATACGATATTTATACGAGTTCGCTGCGGCTCTAAAAAAAAACGATACCTTTGTATGTTATTGTTCCAAACAAGTTAATGCCTTAAGAACTTCTTTAGACTGTCTCTTGAAGGAGTATCGAATTCATATTACATAACAACTGTCGACAAATCGAAAAGCTTCATATCCGATTTAACCCAAGCCATCTAATTGTCTAGGTAATAATCAATAAAAAAAGACATGCTATAATTAAAAGACTAAATAAAATAAAATTAGTAATAAAAAGTAGCTGGAGTAACGAACATATCTGTACATATAAATAAAATTGGTTTGTCTGTAATATTGTAATAACCGTTTTTTACTACTTGTTTATGAATATATATACACCAAAATATATTTTTTTTTACAATTTTTGTCTGTCTGTCTGTTTGTTCCGGCTAATGTCTGAAATGGCTGGAGCGATTTTAACGTGACTATTATTGGCAGGTAGCTGATGTAATAAGGAATAACTTAGGCTAAGTTTATTTTAGAAAAATAAAGTAACGTTGCAATGTCCAATACTGTCCAGTACCACGCGAACGAAGTCGCGGGCACAGCTAGTCTCTCATATCAGTAATAATGCAAAGTTTCAAAGACATCCCTTTAAGCATCTAAGAAATATAAGAAATGGGAAACATTGAGAACCTCTCCTGAAAAGTTGTCAGTGTGTATATTGACCCTTATTTGTAGAAGCCATCGATATACAATACTGAAGTCACCATCAGCAAACTATGAAGAGCGAGCACTTTGTGTGCAGCTGGCGGGCAGCGGCGCGGCGAAGTGCGGTGGAGAGCGGGTAGCGGTGCGGCGACGCGACGACAGACGGAAATAGCGCGGGCCACGGTGAGCGGAGAACGGCGACGTCACGCGAACAGACTTTTTAACTACTTAAAAACATAAAAGAAGGTCTCAATTTTGTCTGAACTGTATTTTTTTTCAGCAACAACTAGCTTTAGATAATGGTTTCAAAGGCAATGCAACCAAGATCACAACTAGCTAAATCATCGAATGTCGTCGGGTTGAGGGGCGGCAGGGCGGTGGGGCGGTGGGGCTGCGGAGCGGCGGGGTTCCCCATGAGTCAGCCTCGCTCCCTCGCCTTATAATGGGAAGGCAGTACATTGCTAGGCTCCCGGTACGTTACGGCACGGCACGTGACGTCACGCCGCCGCTGCACTTTGTGAATTGTTGTTTGTCCCCATCTGCAGTCCTGAATCCTAAACCTTTGTGAACAGATATTGATATAATATCGAGAACATATTATCCATTGCGTGCCATGTATAGGTAATATCAAGGCACATGTTCATTTACCAAGCAATACAGCAAAGTTTTTATACTTTTATATCTCTTGATCAAATCCCTCATGTTTTCTACAATGAGTGGATATCGCCTGCGATTATAAATAATGTTTCTTCACACAAACTTTCACCTGGAAAAATATCCTCCGTAGGTACACCTCTATACAAAACTCTCTAAACCGAGAAGATTTTGCTATGCATTCTTCAGACAAACAGTTAACTGATCTCTATACAGAAGAAGGATATAATGATGAAAAATATTAAAAACAATTTATTTACATCCAAAAATTCAATAAAACGTTTAAAGCTTTAATGGAATAATTGAGTTCATAAAGAACTTTCTCCGGCCGGTTGCGCGTGCGAGCAACTTGTACTACCATACAAGGTGCTGTCTTACATTTGACAATTCCAGCAGACGGCTGTCTCGCGGCGCCGGCGGGGGGCGGGGGCGGGGGCGGTCGCCATGATCGATGCCATCCCCGCACCTCCCTTGTCTGAATAGATCCGAAATCGAAGCGGGAGTCGGGTCGATCGATGCCGACGCGTGCGTTACACTGCACAGAGCAGGTCTGCCTGTCGCGTCGTCCACATAATACTCTGTAGACCATTCAAGGTCACACCGCGTTCCATAATATAACATTTTCCGAGGCTGTAAATATTGTCCATATCATTGTGATACACACAGTTGGCTCCATTTAGACAAAATAATGGTAGTGATACTACAATCATTCGCAAAAGTGCTTAAATAGTAAGAGTGTTAGAACCAACATCACATTTACGTGAAATCTGAAATGTCTCCATGGATCCCGTCCTTGGGAAAGTTCTTCAAAGTCAAAGGTCACAAAATATCGATGGCGCCTTTTCAGGTTTCTCTGTATATATGAATTTTTGTTTGTCAAAATTAACCGGACTGTTACCTAAATGTATTCATCGATTTTGTAAATTAAATAGTCATTGCTTTTGTTTCACTATGAACTTAGATAAACTTGTTATTATTGCATTCATTTTTTGATTTATAATAATATATAATTAATCCTTTTCCTATTTTCATTCAAAAAAACCAATATTTGTTGTAACACTAAATAGTTATAGGATTAGTTTTTTCTGTACAAAGTCCTGTACCAAAGCATATCTTCATCTCTCTCAGTCTCTTTAAACAGACAGAGATAAAAATATATTATGTTAGTGGATCTTACAATAATAGTACATAATTTAACATTGTATGGCAATTATACGCGCAAATTAAATTATATTGCAAACGTTTTCAGCAAAAATAATAAGAAACACATCTCAGATGCCTTTCATTTTGATTATCAGAAGTTTTAATGAAAAGGTAAAGAATTTGACGAGCGATAACAATCTAGTCGACAAGTTGATAAACTTGGAAGATAGTGAAATTGTGGAGCAGCCGAGCTGACCGGTCGTCATCAAATCAGCACACAGCACTTATTTACTACTTATTGACTAATTTCAAATTGTTTTGATATCTAGCTTATTTCATATTACTTTACATTGACAAATAGTTCTGGCTTTTAAAATTGAGTAGGATAAGTGCAGGGAGAAGATGCTGTTGAAACAGGCGACAGTGAGATTTGAGTAAATATCATGTTTATTACATATAATAAATCTTTTTGCCGCAGTAAACATAACAACAATGGTGGCGGCGGGCTGCGGGGTCCAAGGAAAATGAGTAGACGCAGAGCGCTGCCGATGTACTTTTAAAACTTTTTGAAATATGCAGAATGCAGATGCGATCACGTCATTCACGGATAGGCACCAAACATTACGTCAATAGACAAATGGCGCATTATTAATAGGATTATGAGGTCATAGCTCATTGCGGCCGGGTGTTGTTCCTCCTTCCTGCCACACACCGAACAGAGAATGGCGGATGAGTACTGGGATCTGGTATGGTATGATACTCACTTGTGACCGCGTCGGGTTTCCCGGGGGTTGTATGGTCACGCGCGGCGGTAGGTAACTACCGCCTCGGCCGGAGCTGGCGGCGCGACGGGACACACTAGGCGGGCGGAGCGCGGCGCAGCGTCAGCTCGCGCCAGTCGTGCCGGCACTAGAGTGAGATGCGCCGCGCCGCCTGCCGCGCGCCACCATACGCTAAAATTAGCCGCCGCCCCGCGCATTTCGCTTTTTTCTAACGAACTCGTACATTTACAATAAGACGAACCGACCCGAACTAACTATTCGTGTACTGCGTTGATAATCAAAGTACTGCAAGAATTTTTAACGCTGCATCTGACGTCATGATCCATGAACAAACGGCGATAAAAGGGGAAAGCTGACGCATCTACAAGTTGATAACATCGCCTCCCGACTGACGGCCCGTGCGCCGAGATAACAGAAACAAATGATAGTTGATAGTATCAACTTGTTGAAACATTTACATCTTCTGAAACTGAATTATTGTCTTTGTATCGATCCAACAAGGCATGTTTTTTTCCTTCAGTAAAATTTACTTAGTGGAAATAAGCTGTCAGAAAGACAAAATTTAAGCAAAACGTAGGCCGGTGCAGCGATAGCAAGGTCTTTGTGTTGATACCGCGCCGCGCCGGTCATCGCTCTTGCCGCTCCGCCACCTTTGCAGCCCCGTCTGTGCCCCGCCCCCGCGCCACCGCGCCACCGCGCCGCGGTACAGCCGTGGCAAATGCAAACGCACGACTATGCCGATCTACTAAAGTATTAATTGATGTTTTTTTTCTGTATATTTTTTGGTATTATATTTTATATATTTGTGAGTCACGTTCCCTAAAAGAACATCCGAAGGGGAGTAGGAAAGATTCAATGCTCGGTTTGGGCCGAATGCGTTTTAGCAGCGACTGCAAAGTGTGCTGCGCTCCTTAACTCAACTTTATATTTTTCCTATTGAAGGGTGCACAACGTGGACCCTGCAATGCTGTGCAATACAATCCGTGTAGGGCCGCTCTAACCATGGCTTTTCACTAACGACACACATGTACAAAAAGACACTATTGCTATCTCATTTTCTTCAAAGAGAATGATTAAGATGACGGGAGGTTTTTGTGAAGGTGCGTGGACAGCAGAGGAGCACCGTTACTTAGGCAAATTTTCGCAATATTTGTTAAATGACGGATTTTTAATTACCTAAAATATCATAAACGTAATATACATGTATCGACTCAATACTATAGCATAAAATTTGAGAAATAGTCACCAGTAAAACGCTTACCCAATCCCATCTGGCAGAAGATGACCTCGGCCTCGATGACGTGTGCAGTTGGCGCTCGCACGGACTCAGGCTTCGATTCGGTTGCAGGCGCTGCGGTTGCAGGCGCGGCGGGCTGTGACGGGGCCTTGTGCGGGGCTTCAGCAGCTGGTGTCGCAGGTTCAACTCTAGCCTCAATGCCAGTTTCTGATAACTCCGGCGGCAAGGAATGTACGAAAGGCGCTGGAGTCGGCGGCGGAGCGGCAGTGGTAGCCGGCTCCGCAGCCTGTAAAGGCGCTGGATCGGGTTGCGCACGAGGCTCCTGCTTGGTAACTTCGGCAGCGGGCGCAGTGTCCACATGCACCGGCGGTTTGGGGCGGTGGAGCGGAGACTCGCCTGCTGTGTCGGCCTCCGATTCGCTGTCTGTAAACTTGTCGGCTATGTGGTCTGCCAGTTTGTCTGTGACAGACGGAGCGCGCGGCGTGTCCACAAACTCGTCGCGCTCCATTTCGAGGAAGTTCTGAGTCGCAGCTCGCGCGGTTCCGTGCTGGTGACTCGGCGATTCGCCAAATTCATCTTTCTTACCCTCGCGCTCTAGATGCTCAAAGTCGTCAGTGGAGTCCTGGTCGCGTTTAAGAGTCTGAGACGGAGGCGCCTCGCTCGCCGGAACGGCGTCGCCGCTGGCAAAATCTCCGAGGAGATCTGTAGTTTCCATTTTGAATTTTGAAAATAAATTAAGTCGTGGTCGAGACCAGAGACGACAATCGATAAAGGGTGCGGTAGGATCGCGAATAGGGTGTGCCGGAGGGGTCTTGTCGTGCCTCCTCCTCGTGACGTACTAACGTCTGATAGCTGCGCGCCGGCTACCGCTGCACGACGTCACTCGACACAAGAAACGGGATTACTCATCGCAAAACAGCCCCTCCAATTCAGCGAAGGCGGCACTTCGCAGTTATTTAAATAAAATATATAAATAGTTACGATACTGGTAAAGTAATCGCTAAAAATAAGGAAATAAGCGAATATATATTGAATATTGCACTGAAAGACTTGATAATAAGGTCGCAAAAACCAAATTAGATCAAATTCATCAAATTATTGACTGAACAGTTTTGAACTGTTTTACCGACAAATACAAAGTTACAAACATTTTATATACTCTTTGGTTACAAAGACAAAGTTGTTGACTTGACCAGAGACATCTCTATCCATGGACAGGCTACATTCCATAGTATTTTGTGCCTGTTTGGTTTTGCCATTTAGTCACCTGTAAAATCGATTTCCCTTGTTTATTACGTTTTATTGGAGCACTAATTTAGTATAATAAAATAAAGTGAGATAGTTCACGTAAAAAGAGTCAACTTTCATTCTATTTGGTGTTTTACTTATTTGTATGAAGTTTTAAGATCACTAAGTATAAACTATCTTTCTTAAAAAAACATAAACAAGTATCAATAATTAAAAAAAGGCTGTCATTAGCAAAAGTAATAAGAAAGTAACTTAGTTAGCATATAACTTGAAGCAAATGCCTTAGTTCAAAAACGTTTAAGTTTAATGAATTCTATTATGGCTACCAAAGAGTTTATAATACTACTGGCTACTATAAATATGTTTTTGCCTAGAGAGGATCGTTGCCATACCGTGGGCGGAATATGTCTAATCCACCATATTTAAATGTGAGCATTGGAGTTTCTGGGTATGGTAAACACTTGTTTCACAAAGAGTATATAAAATAAGAGACGGGACTCTTGACTAATTAGATACACAAACGGAGAATAAAAATTGACATTTTCAATACTAGCAATATTATGAACAAATCTACGTTGCTACCAACCTAAAAAATCAATCTGTCAGTTTCCTTTTTGACGTTTGAAAGTATTATTCGAGGGAAAACAATTTTGGAAAAATTGTTTTCCCTCGATTTTCATTGCAAAATATATGGCAACATGCAGCAGTAACATAATGTGGTTATGTGGGTAAAACAGTCTGTAAGTGTAGTATATGACATTGACGTTTCAATGTCCATATTGTCATAATAGCGCTATAGCGCCATGCAGCGCTTCAAACGTTTATCCATAATTGTCTGAAGAACAGCGCTTTTTAGTTAATGAATGTTCATGAAATAGCGATAACACATATCGCGTGTTCTTCGATATCACTTGTTTTAGATCATAAGTGTAAGGATGGCGGGAGTTGCAATGCGAGGATGTGCCCGCTCGACTGATACTGAATTCACCCAAACAGAAGAACATTTTGAAAATGAGGAGAAAATATTGAATGGAAAAATCAGTTGTCTTAAAAATGGTTATCAAAAAACAGCAAATTTAAATAATGAAGCTACTGTAAGTAATTATTTTGTATTGTCTACAAAATTAAACTTTTTGAGTTGCTATGAATGACACACCCGCAGCTTCGTCTTCTTTATTATCAAATACTAGTGACAAAACATTGTAACAAAACATGATCTTCCGTGATACGAAACAAATAGAGAACTATATCAAGGCCGTTATAATATCGCGGATGAATAAGCACACTGTCCACTTTCCGGTTTGCTCGAATTGAAACGAATAAATCACACAACCGCATTTCATTATTTTCTATTACTTTTTTTAATTAATTGCTTTTCTCGTGTAGTCTAGTTCACGTGTGAAATAAAAAAATAATAATAAGACATATAAAATGTAAAACTATTCTATTGAATGTTTAAATATAACAGGTAAATGGAAAAGTAGATTAACCACTCTGTTCTGTAAGTCAGTCACATTCTTATATTGTACTTGATACAATTCTGTTAATAAAGAAGCAGCAGAAAGGTAATTGGAAAAAGAGTGTTAATTAAACTTCATTTTAATATAAAATATAACTTAGTTTAACATTAAATTTTGTTCAATATGCACCATTGAACAGATTTTGATTAAACTAAAAGTAAAACAAATATTAAATGTTCACACACTTGGTGCAGCGTAAGCAAATCACACAGTAGTAATCTAACTTTTTTTCATTTTTGCACACTCTTTAATCATCAAATCTGATTAGCCACACATAATTGTGACAAAGTAAAGCAAAGCAAACTTTCATACAAGTACTTTCATCCTTAAAATTCATTACTATAAGCAACCTTGATTTTTGTTTGGTATGTGGGGTTGCTGTTCAATCTAGTTCTTGGATTGTAACAAACAAAGCCACTAAAGACTCTTGTAAAACTTCATACTTTTTTTTATATAAGAGGTGGACCAAATGTGCCGCAGGAACACCGAGGTATTCATTAATATCCATGGACATTTACAATACGAGAGGAACTGCAGTTACACAGCCAGCCTCATATTTCTCACTTAGATCTCTTTTACAAAGAACAAGGAAAGATGTACATATGACAATATGATATGCAGTTTATTGTACTTTGTATTTGTGCTACTATATATAATATATTATACAACTGATGTTATTCCAAACAAATGTCCAGCATTAAGTAATGATGCTATACATTCTTGTCTGTAACATTATCATCTGTGTGACAGACTGATCCTAATATATTTGTTTTTATAGTTTTAGTAAAGTCTACTAGTATTGTGTGAGTAACCACTTCCTTTCTTTGGTTGTATGGCTCAAGCATCGACTTGTTGCATTTGGCTGTACCACAACACACACACAACATTTACACATACACTAGTTATGTTAATTTAAATATTTTATTTTCATGAAATCGTACAATATTTACTATTGTATACTTTATAGGAACGTAAAGTAGTTAATGATGCGCGTGCGTCGCAGTATCGTCACGATGTTGCGGCGTCACGCGCTCTCGCTCATAACAATGTCCTACAACATTTTCATTACACTCTGCCCTCAACGGACATTGCGAACGCTTAAAGGAAAAATATAATTTATTTACAATATATTTGTTGAAGCAATTGTTACCTGTTTACATTGTTGCATGACTATTAGTTATTAATTAACGAGCAAATAAACTTAGCTGTTCATATAATTTTATGTTATTTTCCTTGAGTATCAAGTGGTGTTCGTTTGTTCCGCGCGCTCAGCAATTCGTCTATATTGTATCGCATACAGTCTCCGCAAGAAGTGGTCGCTGGTCGCTGGTCGCTGGTCGCTGGCAGCAGCGTTGTTCATTTATACACATTATATTACTGCGTAAGTTTACTCATTATACTCGAGGAGGAGGCTCCGTGCTTGGCAGTGTTTCCTCTAATGGCAAATATGGAATGAAAAATATTCACAGTACCTAGTATTTGTGTAACTTTGAGGTGGTCGTTGTTTTAATTTGTGTTATTATATGTGTAACTTTACCAGACGTCCCGTTTTGAGCGGGACTGTCCCTTTTTATAGTTACGAGGCCCGGTGTCTCCGAAAAGAATTCCGGTCGCCAAGTTGTCCATTTCTTTTAAACCGTGCAAAAAATTAAGCATTCGAGTCGGCAGATGCGTGTGATGCGTGTGATCGCATCAGAGCGAGAACGCATCATCATGAGCGAGAACGCATCATCTGTCAACTCATATGATATGAGAAAACCTGTGACGTTGCTAATTAATGCGAATATTAAAAAATGTGCCGAGTTTCATTGTTACTAAATATCATCAACATCTACTATTTGTATGCTCAGTTTAAAGTAAACTTGTTTCTCTAATAAATATAACTTAAACTTTCGCGTATATGTATTTTTTATTTGTAGCTTAAAATTACTGATTTTAATTAAAGAAAAAACTTGAAAATAGTAATATGTAAAAAACATGTTTTGTTGACCACCTGTTAATTACCCTAAATAAACCAATGTCCCGTTTTGAGTCAAAAATTAATGGTCACGTTAGTTATGTGGGATCCGAATATTTTTCCTGGAGGAAATATTCAACAAAATAGACTTTATACACGCGCAGGATATCACTTTATAAAAAGTTGTTTACCAAAGTGCTGGAAGCTTATCATCATGCCAACAGTTTACTCTTCTACATCTGTCAAAACAAGAAGAAGAATTATTAAATAAGCAAAAGCAATAGCACTCGATGTATCATAAATATTTTAAAGTGAGATCGGGCGTTCTAGAGAATGGGCGGAGACTACGCGGGGCTGCCGGCCATGGACTGGTCGCAGTATGACACCTTCCCCGGCTCCTTCGAGAAGTGCTCGCTGGTGACGGCGGCGCTCACGCATCTCGGCCTCTACATCCTCATGCTGCTCGGCTTCGTCAACCAGCTGCTCTTCCGGCCCAAGGTGGCCACGGAGCGCAACCGCGAGGTACTTTATACAATGCGATCTTCACTTCACATACACACACATACACACTTTTATTTAGCACTAGGTACACCTTAACACTACATCGCCTGTGAAACTATTCAATTTGCGAAACATTACATAGTAACTGAAACAACTCTATCTGTTACTTGTTGCTTGAAGAACTCAATAGTGATTAGATGAATCTGTCTATCTATCTAAACTGTGATAATGATGTGATGCATCACAGTTCGCCGGTGTGCCCCGCGTGTCACACATGTTGAAAGTGATAGTCGATAGGAAGAGAGTGCGGCCGGCGCGGGAGGCGCGGGAGGTGATGACATAATTAGTGCCAGTGTTCACTGCACTAGTGGATGAAGCAGTGCCGAAAAATAATAACGTCGCGGCTGCGCCATTGCATTATATTGTTTCACGGCCGAGCCACACTGGTTGGCAGACGTCGCACGCACCATGCTGCGATCCACGCAACGGGATTGCGCATAATCTACTCGGTTGAAGCGACCTGGAAATATAAGTCAAAGATGACCGTATGGTCATCTGGGAGAGGCGCATGCGCTCCCACTTGACACGAAGTATGGTAGCGCGTAGACTCATACAATCTTAATTAAGAATAGTTAGCCGGTGTCGGCATCATTCCGGCCCCGCCGCGTCGGTGTGCCGCCGCCGCCGCCGCCGCCGCCGCATTGCGAGCGGCGTGCCTCGCACATTACGGACGGGGCCGAGTCAAACTTGTTTAGAATACAGATATAATTGATCTGAACAACTTCACCTTGGCCTGGATTGTAACAGTAAATGATAAATTCGTACCGCCTACAGAATGTTCGGGTCTGGAGTTGTGAGACTTAGTGTCGTCGTCTAGTTACCCCGAGGGCTAACAGGGACTTGCGGTTGGGCGGAGAACGGCTTCAAATGTGTTGATTCTGTCCTTTATCATAAAGACGTCTAATTTAAAAACTACTACAATAATTCATTTTTAATAAAGAAAGAAATTAAATTATCAATATATCCTGACGTTAAATTTTGATTGCACTCACGTAAATTATGTTTTCACCTCCGCAAGGAGGTGACGTAAGTGTCTCTTTGCCGCACATACACATAAGTAATTTCCGCCGAACAGTAATCAAAAGTACTGTAATGATGTCGCAGTTGTAATTTTCACAGTAATACTGGCAATTGTAATAAGTTATCGGGCGGCGCTATGCCGATAACGCACATCGGTGACGCGACGATAAGAAGCGTTTTTTATCACCGCTACACTTGCCGCATGCCACCCGCCGACAAGCACCCGTCAGATTTTAATATCCTCTCGCTCCTTGCTCTCCTGGCATGTATGTGCTTGTTGAGTGAACACAGACGATTCACCGAGACTATGGGACCGCTCCTTTGCATCCGCAAACACCCACGTCTTCTTTCGCCGCCGATTCATCGTTCAATAACTATTAATAAGGAGTTTTTAGCTTATTGTGCAAATGCGGGAGGAAATGATTTTAACAAATATAAATGAATCACCGATGTTACCCCATAATACAGATTGTCTGCGCCGAACTTGACACCTGGCCGAGCGGCGCGGGGGCGACGTCACTAAACTGCAAGCACTCACTCTTTCGTTCAATTCACTCTCGCATTTCTCGCACTCGCGCGCACACATGTCGCACCACTAATGTACTTCTTCTAATTAAACGCGAATCTAAGATATTTCCAAAAGTTTTTTATTTTCTTGTTCTGTACTGAACACAGATGAATATTAATGTGTTTTTTTATTTTTTTATATCGTAAGATGGCAAACGAGCGAGCGTCCCCCTGAAATCGCTGAAATAGCGAAGTGACCGTTGCCCATAGACATACGCAGTGGTATATGCGTTACCTACCTTTAATCGACGGATGAGAGGATGCACAGAAAGGAAGTATTTTCATCATCCGGAAAGTTCACTTCCATTTTGCCATCCTTTCCTTATAAGAAGGGGTGGGAAGGGAAAGAGGACTAAATTAGGCCTCCGGGACGCACACTCATCAGACGAAACGCGGAATAGCTTCCATTTCTCGCCTGTCTTCTGTGTGGTCGTGGTATTTCACCGGGCGAGCCGGGACAATTTGCACGAAGATGTTAAAGCGGGCTCTACCATTGTTAACATATGTGTAGGTATAAAGAATAATATAATGGAAAGTAGTGAGGTGCGGTGTGGTAGAGAATGTGTGCTCGTTGCAGGGGTACGCGCCGCTGTACAACCCCTTCGAGCAGTTCTTCTCGCGCTACGTGTACCGGCGCGTGCGACACTGCTTCAACCGTCCCATCTGCTCCGCGCCCGGCGCCGAGCTCACTCTCAAGGAGCGCCGCACCGACGACTACAACTGGTCCTTCCGGTGAGCGCACGCCGCCTGCAGCTCGCGGGCAGGGCTCCTCCTGCCCCCTGCCGCCTCGGCCGCCTCGGCTGCATCGCGTCATCCGTTGCCAGGTTCACGGGGGAGGAGCGGCGCTGCATTAACCTCGGCTCCTACAACTACTTGGGGTTCGCGGAGCCGACGGGACCGTGCGCGGACGCGGCGGCCGAGGCGACGCGCCGCTACGGGCTGGCGCTGGCCTCGTCCCGCGCCGAGCTCGGCTCCTGCCCGCTGCACGAGGAGCTCGAGGAGGCCACCGCGCGCTTCCTCGGCGTAGAGGTGCTCTCTTGTACCCCTCCTTTCCTCCTCCATAGGAACAAAACGTGGGCGCCCATCTCATTTACTATCTCATACGGAGTGCAGGCGGCGCTGGTGTGCGGCATGGGGTTCGCGACGAACGCACTGGGGCTGCCGGGCCTGCTAGGGCCGGGCGCGCTGGTGCTCAGCGACGAGAACAACCACGCCTCGCTGATCCTCGGGCTGCGGCTGGCGCGCGTCACCGTGCGCGTCTTCCGCCACAACGACCTGCGCCACCTGGAGCGCCTTGCGCGCGACGCCATCGCCGAGCGCCGCTGGACCAATATCGTTGTTGTGAGTCGCCCCTCCCCCTTCCGCAATAATGCACCACTACTACCTTCTAACATTCTCAACAGTAACAGACTCATTTATTTATTAATTAATTAAGATACCGAACAGCTATACACAATTAAAAAATAAACTAACATTATGTATAAAAAGGCTCAAATAGTATTGAAGAAAAGCTTACTTACACTTACAACCATCGCCGATGTCCAGAGTGCGCAAAGCTTTTAATTTCGATTCGTTATAAAACAAAAAATTGGTTATCATTTAATTTACTGGAATGTGTGACCGGAGCAGGAAGACGAGGACCGACTGCGGCTGAGGTAGGGCTTGGTGTGCGCAGGTGGTGGAGGGCGTGTACAGCATGGAGGGGTCCATCGTGCCGCTGCAGGGCATCATCGCACTCAAGAAGCGGCTGGGGCTGCAGGTGTACCTAGACGAGGCGCACTCGGTGGGCGCGCTGGGGGCGCACGCGCGCGGCGTCACCGACCACTGCGGCGTGCGCCCCGCCGACGTCGACGTGCTCATGGGCACCTTCACCAAGAGCTTCGGCGCCGCCGGCGGCTACATCGCCGGTACCTCCTGCCCCTCCGGCCCAGCCCCTCGCCGACTGGTGGATTCGAGCGACTAAATGTTTAATGTTTTCTCTCTCCTCTGATACTCCCGTTGCGACTTATATTATATTACTATTTGAATCATAACAATTAGCTCTGTTGTTAAACGTGCGTTCGCGGTGCACGTGCGCTCGATCCAGAAATACGATAAGCATTCGCGTTGAAATCGTTCCGCAGGTTCGGCAAAGCTAATAAAGTGGCTGCGCGCGCACGGGCACATGCACGCGTACGCGCACGCCATGTCTCCGGCTGTGTGCATGCAGATCCTGGCGGCCATGCGCGCGCTGCGCACCCCGTCCGGCCTGCGTCGCGTGCGCACGCTGCGCGACAACACGCACTACTTCCGCACCAGGTGCGCCGCTCACTCTCACTCTCACCCTCACCCTCACCCTCACCCACACCCACACCGCCACATCCATACATCGCATTTACAATATCACTGAGATCGGAAACTTTTTGTTCCTATGTCGCTAACTTTTATTTCAACTACCGAGTACCCCCGCTGCCCTGAGCACCTGGTGATCCTCGTGCTCTGGGGCGAGTGGGCAGTGAGCGAGGTGTGTGGTGCGTGGTGCAGGCTGCGCGCGCTGGGCGTGGTGGCGTACGGGCACGAGGACTCGCCCGTGGTGCCGATGCTGGTGTACACGTTCAGCAACATGGCGGCGGTGGTGGAGCGGCTCACCGCGCGCGGCATCGCCACCGTCGGCGTCGGCTTCCCCGCCACGCCGCTCTACAAGGCGCGCATCAGGTACTCATCGTTTTATCTCACGACAAAATCTCATTTTTACAATTTCATTTGCCGAAAAGTGTCCGAACATAACTTCCTCGAACCGCTTCGTATTGTAAAGTCCCTAAATATCCTTTGAGAAATAATAAGTGTGCGCGTGGTTTAGGTTCTGCCTGTCTGCGGCGCACTCGCGCGACCAGCTGGAGAGCTGCCTCGACGCCATCGAGGAGGTCGTCGACGAGCTCGGACTGCGCTACTCCCGTCTCCCTCTCCGATAGACACGCCCCGCCCCGCACTCCCGTCTCCCTCTCCCTCTCCGATAGAC
>NW_013529697.1:67447-72209 GCF_000836235.2 Papilio xuthus | reverse complement strand
CCCGTCTCCCTCTCCGACAGACACGCCCCGCCCCGCACTCCCGTCTCCCTCTCCGACAGACACGCCCCGCCCCGCACTCCCGTCTCCCTCTCCGACAGACACGCCCACAATGTTTTATTAATTTATTTACTTCTTATAATATCATAAGTTTTCTACTTCAATGTTTATATCTCCTAGTTATAATAAGTAGTCGCTAGACGTCCTTGCTATTTGTTACGTTTCGTTTTATTGTAAGAAGGAAGCTCTCCACCACCACCTCCTCGCACCCGCACCTCAGCTCACCTCAGCTGCAGAACTTTTTTCAATAAATTATTTTCCTACAACTTGTCGATGTTTGTTTTGTTCCCGCTCCTACCTCTAGCTTATTGCTACATATAACATGGACATCCAGGATTCACAAAAACTGTATATCCAAATACTTTATTCCATATTAAAAAAGTCATTACCATGAAAGTAATAACTCTTAGTGTAATAACCTTAAATATATAAACGATGGGATTTGATAATAAATAAGTGGATATGGTATTTTTTTATATCATAAGATGGCAAACGAGCGAGCGGCCACCTGAAATCGCTGAAATAGCGAAGTGACCGTTGCCCATAGACATACGCAAGTGCATATGCGTTGCCTACCTTTAATCGACGGAGGATAGGATGCACAGAAAGAACATATACTCCCTTTCCATGCATCCTCTCATCCGGAAAGTCCACTTCCACTTCCCATCCTTTCCTTATAAAAAAGGGGTGGGAAGGGAAAGAGTACTAAATTAGGCCTCCGGGACGCACACTCATCAGACGAAACGCGGAATAGCTTCCACTGGAGGCGTGTCTTCTGTATGTTCGTGGTATTTCACCGGGCGAGCCGGGACAATTAGTGCGAAGATGTTAAAGCGAGCTCTGCCACTGTTGTAAATGAAATTTATTACATTAAAGGTTTGCAATTGTTGTCGGTTTGACAATATTGTGTGATACCACCGAACCGACCTGTGCGCGATCAAACTTCTGGTCAAACTGCTGAACGTTTGATGTTTTTCTCAGATTTGGTTATAGAAGACTATCGTAATGGGACAAGTTTAGTAGTTCAGCCGACGACTGTGTAGATGCAACCTGCCGCGAGCCGCGATAAGTCCGAAACGTCCAGAATCAAAGTTCGTTATCGGTATCGGGCGGGCGCGATGACGAATTCGGGGCGCGCGACCGCTGGTCGGCCAGCTGCGAGCCGCCGGGCCCGCCGCTTATCGATGAGCCCCGATAGCGGCGATAAGCGGCGGCCGCCGGGCGCTCGCTCGGTGTTCACTCTAATACGCGAGATAAAACTCGATCGAATTCCTCCTTGTTTACAGAAAATCACTCAATCACTCAGTACTATGAAATAAACGGCCGGAGGTTATCGCTTTCGAGTCGCCGGCCTTCGGATCGTGAGTTTGGCGAATCGAGCTCCTTCCGTGATACGATTGCGATGGATAAATATTAAAGTGTTATTTAAGAAGTTTGTTAGTGGCAAAGATGTGCGCGCGGGCGATGCGGTGCGCGAGTGCGGCGCTGGCGACGCTGGCGACGGTTGCGACGCTCGCGGCGGCGACCGGCGTCTCCGTCGTGCAGCTCAGGTAAGTCTCCGGGCCACGAACTAAGCGCTTACTGCGCCTCGGCGACATCACAGATAGTCTCATATATTTATGTTTTAGGTAAAAAAGTTATCACATTAATGAGGACTGCGCTCGGAGCACACAGAACGGAACAGATAAGTTTGAGTTAAGTCGAGAACTGCCAAACAGACGAGCTCCTGTAGTCATCGAACGAAAAATAATACATGTTCCAACAATAATATTTTACCAAACTAGCGGTCGCCCGCGACATCGTGAGCGCTGGATTAAAGAATTAAGTAGCCTATAACATTCCCATATGCATCGGCCATTCTCGCCAAAAACGGTCCAGCTGTTCCGGATGAATGCTGTTTGTTTTATGTTACCTATAATACTATTATGTGATTTCGACGAGCAACGGGAGGTAGTGGTGGAGGGCGATGGTATGCATGTATATGTATGGAGATAAGGGCGGGCGCGGGTGTTGCAGGGCGCAGTACGACAAGCAGTACGAGCTGCCGCTAAACAGCACGCTCGAGTACATCCTGGAGTTCCCGCCGACTCCGGTGAGTCGGTCTCGCGCTGCGGCTGCACGGCGCGGCTCTCCACCTCTCTAAACCGTTCACACGTGTCATGTAAACGTCCATACGGGTTCGAGCCGGGCCGTGTTCGCTAGTTCCTTATAAAAATTATTAAGTATAAAAACACAAATTATATTTATATTAGTAGATCCTTAACCTGCTCTCTCTTCAGCCAGGTTATTTCATAAATAGGAGATATATTGTATGTACAAGTGTGTGTCAGAGTGCAGAGGGCGAGGCGCGGCCGGGTGTGGTGCGCGTCGCCAGCTCCGGCGGGGACGCCGCTCACCCCGTGCTGGTCACCGCGCGCCAGCCTGCCGGTAACCACTACTCAGTAAACTGGAGCCTAAACGGCTTTATCGATTCCGGACTTTATTAGTTTTTATATAGTAATTAATTTTAATATTATTAAGGATGTTTATTAACTAGGAGATTGTTTTAAAAACCAATAAGCTCGGACTTTACTCCTATGATACTGCGAGACCAAGTATACCAGTGGAACGATACCAAATACTTCAACCTAGGCGTGACAACGTGGCAGCTGCCGTACGAGGTGGGCGGTGCGGGCGATGCGGGCGGTGCGGGCGGCGCGGGCGCGGCGCCGCTCCGGCTGCAGCGCACGCTGTGCCCCGCGGACACGGCGCGCGCGCCCGACGATTCCAGCTGCGGCATCGCCGGTACGCCGCCTTCTCCCACTTAATTCTCTTTTCCCTTATAAATATTTGTATTTTATATTCATACCTGTGGGTTAAAATCAGTTCAAGTAACTGATTAAAGTCGCTTGCGACAAAGTGCCGTGCGTATTGCGTATCTTGTCGCGATGCAGAGGGCGAGGCAGAGGGCGAGGCGGAGGACGAGGCAGAGGGCGAGGCGGAGGGCGAGGGCGCGGCGCGCGGGCTCTCGCTGCACGTGTCGTCGTCTTGCGGCGCGCAGCTGGTCGTACAGGTGGAGGTGGGTCTGCCGCCGCGCTGGCGCCTGCCCTTCTCGGAGCCGGTCGCGCTGGCAGCCTCGCTGGTATGAAACGTGCACATCCCCGCTCACTGTACACACATAACAATCAGATATCGCTAACGCGACGTGTCCGTGCAGACTGCGCCGCAGGTGGTGTACTATCAGTTCGAGGAGGCACAACACAGCGTGCGGCTCGAACTGCGCTCCGAAGACGACGTGTGCGTGTCCGTGTCCGTGCAGGAGTACTCGGTGAGTGCGGGGGGAGGGGGGGGGAGGTGTGCGGACAGAGTCGAGGAGCGCCAGGTAACGGTGTGTTTGTACCGCAGTGCCCGATCGCACAGTCGCTGGCGGACATCGGCGCGACTGGCCTGCGCATGACCATGCAGCGCTCCGCCGCCGTGCAGCTGTCGGTGAGCGCCCACACCTCACACCTACACCACCTCACAACATTTTCACTTTTGTTACACTTTGTTTTATTATTACCTCCGAAAGGTAAACTTTTCTTCCTTTCATATTCTATCTATGTCTTATGATATATATAATATGGTTTCGGTTATTTACGTGTGAGCAATGGTGGATGTTGCAGCGGCGGCAGTTCCCGCGGGGGTTCGTGGTGGTGGTGCTCGTGCAGCCGACGCAGACGGCGTGCGGCGGCGCGGAGACCGAGCCCGCCGACTGGCTGTGGGCGGGCGCCGTGCTGGGCGCCGAGTCGCACGCCGCGCCCTCGACCGCCAGGACGAAGGATTTCACCATCACCATTGAGGTATTCGTTTTTTTATTTTTCCGAGATGTTTTTCATAAAATTCAATGTCACAAGCGCACTAAACGAACCGATGATTTCGACTTATTCTATTATTACATTATCTTTGTAGCTATTTATGAATACTTTGTACATAGAAAGTGTGCAAGGTATGCGAGTATCCGGTAGCCGGTAGCCGTGTAGTGTAGTAGTAGTCGTGTTGTGTGCACGCGGGCAGGCGGCGCTGACGCGGGCGCAGTACGCGACGGCCATCGCTGTCACGGCGGCGCTCTTCCTGGCCTTCTACGTCGCGTTCGCGGCCCTGGTGCTGGCGCGTCGCTGGCCGCGCTGCGCCCGCCTCATGCGCCCCTACGCCGCGCCAGCCGCCGCGCCACCCGCCGAGACCACGGCACCGTCCCCGGAACACGGTAGCCACTACTCAAACCTTTATTATTTTTACTTATATTTTTTTACATAAAGTGGGCACACCTAGGAGTGTCTACGAAAGTTATAAAGGATTGAAAAAATATCGGGCGGTGAACGCTCGAACTGTTTCCAGTTTACGCTCACTGCTATTTAAATTTTATGTACTACTCAATTTCCAGCGAGCGCGGCCCGCACGGACGACGCCGCCCTGCCTGGCGCCCAACCCGGCGCCCAACCCGGCGCCCAACCCGGCGCCCTGTCCGGCGCCCAACCCGTCGTCCCACCTGCCGGCAGGCGCCGTCGCACATCTGGTAACAATTTTAACCTCAGTAAATTTTAAAACAGCATACATACATAGTGTGAAAAACATTAACACGTTTCAGTGGATACATTTGACAGCAGTGACGACAGTTCCTCCGAGGAGGAGGAGGACACTCCCTCCACACCCGCCGCCCCCGCCACACCCGCCACACCCGCCAACG